>NC_069504.1:769680857-769743357 GCF_027579735.1 Bombina bombina | reverse complement strand
ACATATACATATATGTATGTATACATCTTTATATTAAAACCCTTTGCAGCCCTTTTTTTCTAACACCTGATACCTCAAATCTTTGAGCCCTTATAACTTTATTGCTTTTTTTTATATTGTATTAGATAGTGTTATTATGAGTTTAACTATACTTTTAAATATAATTTTGATAAGTTTTATGCCACTTCTTAGTCGAGCGTAACAGTAAGCAGATCTCTGAAGTTGGGCTATCCCGAAGCGCTTTAAATTCAATTGCACTCACGTAAAAGCATTTTCTTTCAACCTGTAATACGCGTGCAAAGAGCCACAATAAACCCCTTTATATTCACGCTCAACAGTTAGCGCACCACTCGTAATCTAGCACATAATTAGAGGGAGGTGCATGAAATGTATTTAGTTGTTAATGTCCTTGAATATTGAATACATTATTTCTTATCTATAATCTTCAGAAGACAATTAAATACAAAACACCATGTCTGATTCCCATAGTGACTTCTATGCCAATGCCACACCCATGGCAAAGTTTTACATACCCAGGACAATTATACCATTGGACAAGAGGCCAAACGCTGGGTTTGTCCTTGGAAAATCAGACCTAGTGGCAAGTAGATCTAGGTTTCTGCTATTAAATACTCTCCTGCATATGATTTTTGGGAAACAGTGACAGCATGAATTTAGAAGGTTGTATTTTTCCTGGAGCAAAAACAAACTGCATTTAGCATTTAGATAATCCTCTACAATTCTACTTAAAGCTGTTCAGTTGAATTACAGAGTTTTGAATCCCTTTAGTAGGTGTTTTAGGTAATTATCAAATAAAAAAAAAAAACTATACTGATTATCAAAATAATTTTGATTAAAAAAAAAGAAAAACAGAATATTAAAGTCACAAGTTAATGCGGGTAATACATTTAGTTTAAGTATGTATTAGAACACAAAATGTTTCTTGGTTGCTCTGTGTGTAACTCCCCCAGCCAGAAAGTTAATACATAGTTAAAGAGACATGAAACCCAAAAATTTTATTTCATGATTCAAATAGAGAATACTATTATAAACAACTTTCTAATTTACTTCTATTATCTAATTTGTTTCATTCTCTTGGTATCATTTGTTGAAGGAGCAGCAATGCACTACTGGTTTCTAACTGAACACATGGGTGAGCCAATCACAATCGTTATATATCTGCAGCCACCAATCAACAGCTAGAACCTAGGTTCTTTGCTGCTCCTGAGCTTACCTAGATAACCCTTTCAGCAAAGGATAACAAGAGAAGGAAGCAAAAGAAATAATAGAAGTAAATTGGAAAGTTGTTTAAAATTATATTCTCTATCAGAATCATGGAAAGAAAAAATTTGGGTTTCATGTCCCTTTAAACTCACATACCAAATGCTCTGCAGAGGAGGATTATGCCATCTTGTTTTGTCACTTCTGATTGGCTCATCAGCCATGTCCTGCCCAGGAGCTGTTATGCATTCCTAAATATAAGTTTCACTGTATATTTACCACCTTTGAAAATATTTTTTTTTAAATAATAAAATGGTCTAACAAATAAGAGCATGTTATTGTTGCATTGACATAACCCTTTAAGTTTTTTTTTTTTTTTTTTAATTCTAATATACTAAGGTTTATGTTGCAAACATTTAACATGCATTTTTTATTGCAAAATTACTAACATAATCAGTGGGACAATACTAAGTGCATATCTAAAACCTGTCTTTAGTTTAAAATTCCTGGTAAAAAGATTACAAGTAGAGCACTAACAGTTTTGCGTAAGCGATAAGGGGTTTATTGCGGGTGTTTGCGCACATAGAGTTTTTTGCACGTATTACAAATTGAAAGTAAATGTGATCGCTTGAGCGCATTTAAAGTTAACGTGGGTAGGGTTAGCACGACCTCAGAGCTCTGGTTTACTGTTTCGTGAAAAAAGTGTCACAAAACACATCAAAAATACATTGCAAAGTACACTTACATTCATAACAACACATTTAATAAAAATTTAAAAAAAACTATAAGTGCAAAAAACAAAAAGTCCACAAATCATCATAATTACTGTTGGGAATATCACTCCTGACCAGCAGGAGGTGGCAAAGAGCACCACAGCAAAGCGGTTAAATACCACTCCCCTACCCACAATCCCTAGTCATTTGACCAAAGGGAAAAGAGAAAGTAAGTATTATAAGGTGCAGAGGTGCTTGAGGTTTATAGAAAAAGAAACTGTCTGAAAAATACAGGGTGGGCCGTGGACTCACCATGTCAAGAAAGAAAGAAATTTATCAGGTAAGAATAAATTTTGTTTTCTTTCTAATGACACGGTGAGTCCACGGATCATAATTACTGTTGGGAAGCAATACCCAAACCAGAGGACACAGATGACAAGGGAGGGACAAGACAGTTAACCTAAACAGAAGGCACCACTGCTTGAAGAACCTTTCTCCCAAAAGAATCCTCAGATGAAGCAAAAGTATCAAATTTGTAAAATTTAGAAAAAGTATGCAAAGATGACCAAGTGGCAGCCTTGCAAATCTGATCTACAGGAGCTCCATTTTTGAAGGCCCAAGAAGATGAAACAGCCCTTGAGGAATGAGCCGTAATTTTCTCAGGAGGCTGCTGACCAGCAGTCTCATATGCCAAGAGAATAACACTCCTCAACCAACAGGAAAGAGAAGTAGCTGTAGCTTTCTGACCCTTACGATTCCCAGAAAAAACAATAAATAAAGAATAAGACTGGCGAAAATCCTTTGTCGCCTGCAAATAAAATTTCAATGCACGAACCACATCCAGGTTGTGCAACAAACGTTCCTTATGAGAAGGAGGATTAGGACACAAAGAAGGAACAACAATTTCTTGATTAATATTCTTATCCGAAACAACCTTGGGAAGGAAACCTAGGACAGTACGCAGAACTACCTTATCAAAATGAAAAATAAGGAAAGGAAATTCACACTGCAATGCTGAAGGCTCCGAAACTCTTCGAGCCGAAGAGATAGCAACCAAAAACAAAACCTTCCAGGATAACAACTGTAAGAACTAAATTAAAGGGACACTAAACCAAATTATTTCTTTAAAGATTCAGAGCATGCAATTTTAAGCAACTTTCTAATTTACTCCTACAATCAATTTTTATTCGTTCTCTTGCTATCTTTTTTTTAAAAGCAGGAATTTAAATCTTAGAAGCAGGTCCATGTTAGGTTCAGCACCATGGATAGTGCTTGCTTATTGGTGGATACAGTTAGCAAACCAATAAGCAAGCATAACCCAGGTTCTCAACCAAAAATGGGCCGGCTCTTAAGCTTTACATTCCTGCTTTTTAAATAAAGATAGCAAGAGAACGAAGAAAAATTGTTAATAGGAGTAAATTAGAAAGTAGTTTAAAATTGCATGTTCTATCTGAATCATTAAAGAAAAAAATTGGGTTTAGTGTCCATTTAAGACTCCGAGGAGGAGTCACAAACTTAAACCTAGGCCAGAGTCTAACCAGGGCCTGACAAAAAGACTGAACATCTGGCACATCCGCCAGATGCTTGTGCAACAAAATAGATAAAGCCGAAATTTGACCCTTCAGGGTACTAGCAGATAAACCCTTCTCCAGATCCTCCTGGAAAAAAGAAAACATCATAGGAATCCTAACTCTACTCCAAGAGTAATCCCTAGATTCACATCAATACAGATATTTACACCATATCTTATAACAAATCTTTCTAGTCACAGGCTTACGTGCCTGAATCATAGTCTCACTAACCGACATATTCTCAATAACCGAGAAAAACCACGCTTGCATAGAATCAAGCGTTCAATCTCCAAGCAGTCAGCTTCAGAGAAATGAGATTTGGATGAAGGAAGGGCCCCTGAAGTAGAAGGTCCTTCCTTAACGGAAGACTCCAAGGTGGAGAGGATGACATCTCCACCAGATCTGCATACCAGATTCTGTGAGGCCACGCCGGTGCAATGAGAATCACCAACGCCCTCTCTTGTCTGATCCAAGCAATGACCCGAGAAAGAAGAGCAAACGGAGGAAACGCGTATGCCAGACTGAACTTCCAAGGAACTGCTAGCGCATCTATCAGTACAGCCTGAGGATCCCTTGACCTCGATCCTTACTTCTGAAGCTTGGCATTGTGACGAGATGCCATAAGATCCAACTCCGGTTGACCCCATTTGAGATTCAAACTGGAAAACACCTCTGGATGAAGTTCCCACTCCTCCGGATGAAAAGTCTGTGTGCTCAGAAAATCTGCTTCCCAATTGTCCACCCATGGAATGTGGATCACAGATAGCAGTTGTGAGCCTTTGCCCACTGTATAATCTTGGCTACCTCTGTCATGGCCAGGGAACTCAGAGTTCCTCCCTGATGATTGATGTAAGCCACTGACGTAATGTTGTCCGACTGAAACCTGATAAACTGGGTTGAAGCTGAGGCCAGGCCAGAAGAGCATTGAAGATCGCCCTCAGCTCTAGAATATTTATGAGAAGAACCGATTCCTCCCGAGTCCATAGACCCTGAGCCTTCAGTGAACCCCAGACAGCTCCCCAACCCAGCCGACTGGCGTCCGTGGTCACAATTACCCAGGTAGGCCTGCGAAAACAGGTTCCCTGGGAAAGAAGATCCTGAGACAACCACCACGGAAGAGAACCTCTTGCAGCCTGATCTAGAACAAGCTTTGGAGACAGATCTGCATAATCCCCATTCAATTTTCTGAGCATGCATAATTGCAGAGGCCTGAGATGGAACTGAGCAAACGGAATGATGTCCATAACTGAAACCATCAGACCAATAACATCCATACACTGGGCCACCGACGGCCGAGGAGAGGACTGAAGGGCAAGACATGAATTGAACATCTTTAACTTTCTTGCTTCTGTCAGAAAAATCTTCATGTCTAGAGAATCTATAATGGTCCCCAAGAATACCACCCTTGCAGCCAGAATCAAGGAACTTTTTCCTAAATTAACCTTCCAACCGTGTGGGAGCTTGATTGTCGAAAAGGTGGTGCCTGAACTAGAATGTCATCCAGATACGTAGCCACTGCAACCCCCTGCAATCGGAGCACCACCAGTAATGCTCTCAGAACCTTTGAAAAGACCCTGGGAGCTGTGGCAATACTGAATGGAAGGGCCACAAACTGAAAATGCCTGTCTAGGAAGGCAAATCTCAGAAACTTGTGATGGTCCCTGTGAATGGGAATATGCAGATACTCATCTTTCAGGTCCACTGTTGTCATGAACTGACCCTCTTGAACCAAAGGAAGAATGGAACGAATGGTTTCCATCTTGAAAGGCGGAACTCTGAGGAACTTGTTTGCGCTCTTGAGATCTAGAATAGGTCTGAAAGTTCCCTCCTTTTTGGGAATGATGAACAGATTGGAATAGAATCTCAGACCCTGCTCCTGAAACGAAACAGGAACAATCACTCCCATGTCGGAAAGATCCTGCACACAGCGTAAGAACACCTCTCTCTTTATCTGGTCGACAGATAACCTGGAGAGAAGAAACTTTCCCCCGGGAGGAAAAGTCTTGAACTCTAGCTTGTATCCCTGGGACACAATGTCTACCTATCCAGGGATCCGGAACATCCCAAACCCAAGCTTGAGTGAACAAATAAAGTCTGCCCCCCCCCCCACAAGATCCACCCCCGGATCGGGGGCAGACCCTTCATGCTGACTTTGAATCAGCAACAAACTTCTTAGATTGCTTCCTCTTACTCCAAGACTGATTGGACTTCCAAGAAGGCTTAGACTGATCCTGCTTGGAGGAGGAAGATATACCAGAGTAGTTAACGAAAGGAACGAAAATTACTCTGACGACCCTTCTGTTTATTTCTCTTATCCTGAGGGAGAGAATGCCCCTTCCCTCCCGTAATATCAGAAATAATCTCAGCCAAACCTGGTCCAAACAAGGTCTTACCCTTGTAAGGAATAGACAAAAGCTTAGATTTAGAGGACACGTCCGCAGACCAGGACTTTAACCATAAAGCCCTGCACAACAGAACAGCAAAGCCAGAAATCTTTGCTCTCAACTTGATGATCTGTAAGGAAGCATCTCTTGATCTCTTGTCACTTTATTAGGAATATTTGGAAAAGGATATTTCGCTTTTGTTTGTTATGATTATACTCCCGATTCTGTGATCACTATACAAGAAGCTTACACAGGGCGTGCCGTGTCATACAGCACACTGTATATCTATTCTTTTTCATATATTCATATATATTTTTATATATATATATATATATATATATATATATACAGAGAGAAGTGCACTCACAGGAACGAACAACTGGCTCAATAACATTGTTAGCCTGTTCTATGGCGATTTACCACCTGGGTGCAACTTTTTAGCCCAGTAATGCTTTTCACAGAGTAGAACTTTCCTGTAGTATATCAGTCTGATCCCGCCTATTACGGTCAGTCCAGCGCCGAAATACCAGGCAATTCCTCTCTGATCAAGGTGTAGCTATATTCCTCTAAGCACACTGAGCAAGGAGTCCACGTCTGGTTGCCCCTTCTCTCTGTATGTATTTAGTCTCCCTATGGGGAAAAGGGGCAACCAGACGTGGACTCCTTGCTCAGTGTGCTTAGAGGAATATAGCTACACCTCACTGACGAGGCCCAATGAAGGCCGAAACGATCGTCTGGGGTTGCTGTGTTCCTTGTTCAGAGAGGAATTGCCTGGTATTTCGGCGCTGGACTGACCGTAATAGGCGGGATCAGACTGATATACTACAGGAAAGTTCTACTCTGTGAAAAGCATTACTGGGCTAAAAAGTTGCACCCAGGTGGTAAATCGCCATAGAACAGGCTAACAATGTTATTGAGCCAGTTGTTCGTTCCTGTGAGTGCACTTCTCTCTGTATGTATTTAGTCTCCCTATGGGAAAAAGGGGCAACCAGACGTGGACTCCTTGCTCAGTGTGCTTAGAGGAATATAGCTACACCTCACTGACGAGGCCCAATGAAGGCCGAAACGATTGTCTGGGGTTGCTGTGTTCCTTGTTCAGAGACGAATTGCCTGGTATTTCGGCGCTGGACTGACCGTAATAGGCGGGATCAGACTGATATACTACAGGAAAGTTCTACTCTGTGAAAAACATTACTGGGCTAAAAAGTTGCACCCAGGTGGTAAATCGCCATAGAACAGGCTAACAATGTTATTGAGCCAGTTGTTCGTTCCTGTGAGTGCACTTCTCTCTGTATGTATATATATATATATATATATATATATATATATATTACTTTAGATCAATATACATATTGTTTAATATATTTATGTATTGATCTTATAATGTTGTATGGGTAAAGTACCATTCATTTACACCCATTAGCACTTGCTTCTTATATAGAGATCTATTCATTTCTTTCTGTCTGTTTGTATTGTATTATATTATATTAATTATATTTTTATTGTGCGGTACCCTGTGTTTGCGCTCGGTAGGCTTCAAAGCTTATAGCACTGCTTGTCAGTGGTATATTCTATTTGTATATATAGAAGTATGTATTTATGAATAAATAGAACATATTCTTCTATGTGAAGAAAATTGGAATGTGAAATATTCATATTTTCATGTTGGGTTAGATCATGTTTGCGCGTGAGTAGGGTGTTAGGGTTTTTCCCACTTTTTTTTACTTTTATGGGGGAATAGGTTGTCGCACACGCAATATTGTAAGTTCGGCTTTTTACACGTGTCTGTTTAGCACGTGATTGGAAACAGTTTACTTTCAACTTGTAATACGAGTTTAACTTGACGCACGCAAATAAAAAGGTTAAATACCGCTCCGCTAGTAATATAGCCGAAAATGTTTATTCTTATTCATTTTATTAAAGGTTATTTTTTCCATTTTTTTTTAAATCAGATGTTAGGACTATGTAAACTTCAAACGATTGGAAATTCCCCCCCCCCCCTTATATTTCTGTTTCTGGACATAGTTGCATTAGAAGATATGGAAACATTCACCAACTATATTTTAATTTCTCACTAAAGAAAATATTAATTTGGGACATAAAACCCATGATTCAGAATACAATTTTAAACAACTTTCCAATTCATCACGTTTGCTTTATTCTCTTCATATCCTTTGTTGAAGGAGCAGCTTTGCACTATTGAGAGATTACGGACTACATTGGTAAGCCAATGAAAAGAGGCATGTATACGTGCAGCCACCAATCAGCAGCTAACGCCCAGCTCCTGATCCTATCTAGATATGCTTTTCTGCAAATGATACCAAGAAAATGAAGCAAATTAGATAATAGAATTCAATTGTAAAGTTGTTTAAAATTGTATGCTGTCTCTTAAAAGGGACACTCAAGTCTAAATTAAACTGTCATGATTTAGATAGAGTATGCAATTTTAAACACTTTTCCAATTTACTTCCATTAACAAAATGGGCACATTCTTTTTATATTTACACTTTTTGAGTCACAAGCTCCCACTGAGCATGTGCAAGAATTCACAGAATATATATACTGTATATATATTCATTTTTGATTGGCTGATGGCTGTCACATAATACAGAGGGAAATAGACATTTTGAAATGTGGCAGAAAAAAAAAATCTACTACTCATTTAAGGTTCAGATTATGTAAATCTACTGTATTTACTGGTCCTTTAATCAGGAAGGAACAAAGGTTTGTGGTTTCGTGTCCTTTTAACACTAAAAACACGCTGTACCTTTAACTCATTGCTTTTTAGTTTACGCGAATATACACCTGATTCCCCTCCGACAAAAGTCTTTTAATGGAGCCCCCCCTGTGGCAAACTCTGCTCAGCCCCCTGAGTCTCTAACCATGGAATTGCTGATACACCGTGTACTCCCTTGTTAAGCAGACGTTACAAACAACAGCAGTGTATAAACAAGATTTATTTTGCCATATGTAGTCCAACATAACAAGCAAATCGCCTTGATTCTCAAAGACAGATGCACTGTATAATCACCTCTGCAAGACCGAACCATGTTACTTCAGTAGCATTCAGTAACTTTTTTTTTTATACGATCACAGGCCCAAGGCGAGGGTTTTTTTCGGTGTAAATTCGTGAAAAAGAACGTCAAGCTGACAAAGAAATTGACTAGACCCATCCACAACCTTTACCAGCGTGTGTCCTCATAACCTCATTCTAGCAAAAATAAATGTTTTTGATAGCCATAAAATTAAAGGAAAATAGGTGACAAGCAAAAAAAAAAATTAAAAAAAATGAAACCAAAAATACAATTCCATATTTTGAACTAGAACTGCTCCACCAAAGTCTCACATTTGGTTTTTGATCAACATTAAAGCAATTACATTACAACCTATTTTGTTTTAAAAAAACATATTTTTAATATCATAAGCCAAAGATTTTTTTGGGGAGGGAGGTTTCTGCAGGATCCGGATCAGACTCTTTCATTTCTTTGAAAATTATAAAGCTAAATTACAGAAAATGCAGGCAGTAAGAAATAAAATCGTGCACGAGCACGTCAAAGCAGCGCTTGTATTTGGGTGAAGTATGGAGCTCAACGCCAGCATATCGCCCGCACAAGCCTGCTTTTTGTAAACTTGTAATAGCAGCGCTATAGGGAGGTTAAATATCGCCGCTTTTGTGGCAGTCGTTAATTTCCCTATAGCGCTCAAAACTCGTAATCTGGCTGAAAGTAAATTAAAACTTTTTCCGTTACTATGTGTAATTAAACATTTTCCTGGGAATATATATTGAGTTTAATATCCATGTTTTATATACTGTTTTCAACCTGTACACCTCAATGCATCTTAAAATTAGACTTAAAGGGACATGAAACCCAACCATTTTCTTTCATGATTCAGATAGAGAATACACTTTTTCAACAATGTTCCAATTTACTTCTATTATCTAATTTGTTTCATTCTCTTGGTATCCTTTGTTGAAGAATCAGCAATGCACTACTGGGAACTTGCTGAATATATTGGGGTTGGCAAATAGCACGAGGTATATATGAGCAGCCACCAATCAGCAGCTTCCGAGCTTACCTGGGTATCCATTTCAACAATGGATACCACAAAAAGGAAACAAATTAGATAATAAAAGTAAATTGGAAAGTTGTTTAAAGTCACCTGCTCTATCTGGGTCATGAAAGAAAATATTTGGGTTTCATAGCCCTTTAATATTTTTCTCACTATGTCTCTCTGTCCTCTAAAGTGACATGAACATCAAAATAACATTTTCAAGGTTCAGAGAGCTTGCCATTTTAAGAGATTTGTTCAATTTAATTACATTCTAAAATGTACTTTGTACAGAAGCAGCAATGCACTACTGGGAGCTAGCTGCTGATTCGTAGCTACAAACATTTCTCCCAGTAGTGCATTGCAGCTCTAGAGATGACTTTAAAGGGCCACTGTAAGTAAATATTTTCTATGCCTGTTACTAACTAACTACCCCAAATACGCTTTTTATCAATAGCATTTCATTAACATATCTCTACCGTATATCAGAAATCTTGTCTGCAAATTTAATTGTTTTCCAAACCCACTCCGTGGGTATCCTTTGCTCTGTACCAATCCGTTTACAATACCTAGGTTTCAAAATGGCGCTTTAAACACAATTTAATTGGTTTAAGTATTTTGAACACACAGTGCTGAAAATAGTGGGCAGGATAACGTGACATCATCGGCGAATAAAAGATATAACTTTCAGAACGTTATGAAACTTCGTTTTGGAGAAAATATAGGTCAGTAGGTTTTAATTAATGTTTATTAACTTTAATATGTTAGTTGTTTAGCTTAAAAATGATAACAGAAAGTAATCCTTTAACAATGTTTTAACCCCTTCACAAGGGGGTTAGAGGGTTGAAGCATTTTCTTTTTTTCTTTTTATGTCCTTTTAAAGCAATATCAACAAGACAAGGTGAACAGGAATCAAGTCTGTCTGCCAGAAAGCCCTGCGCGATATTCCAGAAATGTAGGCCGCAAATCCTATTGATTCAGCCTTATCAGAGTACAAGTTTGTTTGTCCATTATGCACAATTTCCAATAACCACATTGACCTATCACTGCAACTTCCCAGAAAAGCTTCCAAAGTGAAAATTGTCTTTAAGTTGTGAGACAGCTTAATGTAATTTGTAAGATGAGGAATATATCCACTGATGCCAAAGTCAACTGTCTGATGAAAATCTGATCCACGGGCATAAATCAACATCAGATTTGGCTGCCAAACAAAATCTGTGACTTAAAAACATGTAATCTGCTTGATAAAGTGAAACTTACCAGATTTCCTAATCACTTAGGCAGCGTTCAAATGAAAACCCTTATACAAAATTATACATTATGTTTGACTTATAGTTTCCAAAAGGGAAATATTTTAACTTCCCAGACGCCTTATTTTTTGCATAAATATTACATAGTTGTCAACATTTAAAAAAAAAATTTTTTTTCCAGGGACACTTTTCAGCAGAACAAGCAAGCAGGTTACTGGAGTATTGATAACCTATTTGCTCAACTGCTCCGCCCACTCAGTTCTGCGATCAAAAGTTGCGCTATCCCGACGTGCATTTAATTCAAATGCACTCAAGGAAACCTGTTTACGTTCAACTTGTAATACATGCGCTACTACCAACCCCTTATCGCTTGTGCGCAACAGTTAGCGAGCCGCTCGTAATCTAGCCCTATGACGGGATCTGGATGTGAATTAGAGACAACAACATTACAATTTAATGCTCAATCAAAAAAACAACAACAAAAAGATTTTTTTGTGATTTCTCTCCATGTTGACGATTTTTGATCATCAAGAAACCTGATCTTCTCAAGGACAGACTTGCTTATCTTATCTATGTATAGTTAAAGGGACATTATACACTCATTTCTTTCTTTGCATAAATGTTTTGTAGATGATCTATTTATATAGCCCATAAAGTTTTTTTTTTTTTTTTTTAAATGTATAGTTTTGCTTATTTTTAAATAACATTGCTCTGATTTTCAGACTCCTAACCAAGCCCCAAAGTTTTATGAGAATACCGACAGCTACCTTCTCCAGCTTGCTCCTGTTTGTGTAAAGGGTCTTTTCATATGCAAAAGAAGGGGGAGGGTCTTATTTCCCACTTGCAGTGGGCTTTCCAGCTACCTTTTCAACAGAGCTAAACTGTGAGCTTCTAAGTAAGTTTTTAAACAGTTTCATACTGGATTTTTATATCAGTATCTGTGCATCTTATTCTTTATAGTAGTGTCTATTACATGCAGTTATATGAAAATGAGTGTATACTGTCCTTGATTATATCTGGGCACAACCTGCTATTTCACGTTCAGAACTCTCTCTCTCTCCTACCCCCCGCTAGGGGATTCATTAGTGCTTTTGTCTCCAGTTTGCATTGCTTTTCTACATATAATACATTTGTTATTCATATATTCAATGTAGGCTGTTCTTTCTACATGCAAACTAAGCTATTTCAAATAACAAAATAAAGGTAAATGAACTTGTTGCAAATAAATACATTCCAGCAGGTAAAATGGACCATTTAGTACATATTAAAGTGGAGAACATTTTAGAGAAAATATGTCCCTTTAATTTTCACTTTGATGTTCTTTATTTATAAATTTACTAAGAGATCCCTTCAGCCTCTCCACCTTTACAAGCTCACCCAGCCTCACATGTTGTACCAGTATTATATATAACAGAATCCCTTATCCCCATTCAGGTCTTCATTCTTAAAGGACCAGTAAACACAGTAGATTTGCATAATCAACAAATTCAAGATAACAAGACAATGCAATAGCATTTAGTCTGAACTTCAAACGATTAGTAGATTTTTTTTGACAATTTAAAAAAAAGTTATATCTATTTTCACTTCCCCTGTACCATAAGACAGCCATCAGCCAATCACAAATGCATACACATACCATGTGACAGCCATCAGCCAATCACAAATGCATATACTATTATTCTGTGAATTCTTGCACATGCTCAGTTAGGAGCTGGTGACTCAAAAAGTTTAAATATAAAAAAAGACTGTGCATGTTTTGTTAATGGAAGTAAATTGGAAAGTTGTTTAAAATTGCATGCACTGAGGCCTATGTATCAAGGGTCTTGTGGACCTGATCCGACACTGCGGATCAGGTCCGCAAGACCTCGCTGAATGCGGAGAGCAATACACTCTCCGTATTCAGCATTGCACCAGCAGCTCACAAGATCGGGTTGAATTGTGGCGATTCCTGCCCGCCTGCTCAGAGCAGGCGGACAGGGTTATGGAGCAGCGGGTTAAACACAGGCCCACAAGCTCCATACGGAGCTTGATAAATGGGCCTCTCTATCTCAGTGGTTCCCAACCGTGTTCCTCAAGTACCGCCAACAGTCCTAGTTTTCATTATAGCTGAACTAGAGCACAGGTGACATAATCAGCTGATGGATGAGAGCAGGCTGGTTACTGATCAGCTGATTACTTCACCTGTGCACTGGTTCAGCTATAATGAAAACCAGGCCTGTTGGGGGTACCGCAGTTGGGAAACACTGTTCTATCTGAATAATGAAAGTTTAATTTTGACTAGAGTGTCGCTTTAAATGAATCCACTGCACAAAAACTGGCCAAGATATAGAGTACTGTTAAACCGGAGAGAGTCTGCAAACACCTCTTAGTGAATTCTGCTTGCTGAGATTTAGTGATTTGCTTCCAGTGTCAAGTAGACAGCTTAAGCAGGTGCAGTACTCCAGGCAGAGAATAAAAATAAATGATTTTCACAGGTTGAAATTTTCCCGTCTAACCCCCCTATTTTCACTCTGCTTGTATCAGACAACTGCTTTTAAAGGGTGATACCTTGCTGCAAGGCTTTCTACAGCTTAGCTGAACTCATTTTACAGGGGGGGGGGGGGAGACAGTCAGCAGCTCCAAACATATGGATTTGCTCATGTATTATGTTATGCATTAACCACTAATGTATATTCTTAAGGTTTCAGTAAAGTACCAAATATCATTAATATTAATTAGACTTTGCACTTTAAAAAAATAAAAAAATCCAGTAGATGCCCATGCATGCTGATACGATAGTATTTTGTCTTTCTGTAGTGCTATGTGCTTCTTTTCTTAGCTACGTTTTTAAAGAGGTGTCAAAAATGACAGACATTGGTTATTGTTAAAGGACAGTCCACTCCAGAATTGTTATTGTTAAAAAAGATAGACAATCCCTTAATTACCCATTCTCCAGTTTTGCATAACCAACACTTATATTAATACACGTTTTACCTCTGTGATTACCTTGTATCCAAGTCTCTGCAGACTGCCCCCTTATTTCAGTTATTTTTGACATACTTCCATTTTAGCCAATCAGTGTCCTCTCATAAATAACTCCACGGGCGTGAGCACAAAGTTTTTCACAGCTAGAGGATTTTAGTTCATGTGTGCCATATAGATAACAGTCAAAATTAATTTAGGTAATAGGCGGCCTTCAAGAGTTTTGAAATTAGCATATGAGCTTACCTAGGTTTAGCTTTCAACAAAGAATACAAAGTGAACAAAGCAAATTTGATGATAAAAGTGAATTGGAATGTTGTTTAAAATTGCACGCCCTATCTGAATCATGAAAGTTTAACTTTGACTAGACTGTCGCTTTAAAGTGAAATCATGTTGGAAATTCATTGAGGCTGCCATTTCTAGCATTTTGTTAGTGGGTGTCACTCCTATTACTTCCGATAGAAGTAAATTGGAAAGTAAATTGGAAAGTTGTTTAATTTTGTATTTTCTATGAAATCTACTTCATTCCCTTAATAACCTTTGCTGAAGGAGCAGTAATGCACTACTGGCAGCTAGCTGAACACATCTAGTCAGCCAATTCTAAGAGACAAATGTGTGCAGGCACCAATTACCAGCTAGCTCCCACTAGTGTAGGGTATGCACATATTCTTTTTCAACAATGAATACCAAGAGAACAAAGTACATTTGAAAATAGAAGTGAATTTAAAAGTGTCTCAAAATAACATGCGCTACCTGAATAATGCAAGTACTTACCTATCCCTTTAAAGGGTCATTAAACAGTAAATACATTTTATAAGCATTGTATTACGGTTATTTGTCGCCTCCCTCTAATCATGAGTGCCACCATCTTGAAATCTGGCTTTCACTACTTCACTACCCATGCTGACCTAAATATGCAGCAAATCTCCTTCAGATTCCATAATGGCAACGCCCATGATTACAGGGAGGCGCATAAAATGTATTTAGTCTTGAGCGCCCCTTTAACATTTATAGTTGCAGTAAAGAAATAGTCTAGTGAAAATGAAAAAGTTTCATGATTCAGATAGAGCAGGCAATTTTAAGCAACTTTCTAATTTTCTCCTATTATCAATTTTTCTTAATTCTCTTGGTATCTTTATTTCAATATAAATTTAGGAGCCAGTCCATTTTTGGTTCACAACCTGGGTAGCGCTTGCTCATTGGTGGCTACATTTAGACAGGTGCTGAACCAAAAATGGGCTTGCTTACATTCTTGCTTTTTCAAATAAAGATACAAAGAAAAATAGAAAAAAAAGCGTAAATTAGAAAGTTGCTTAAAATCGCATGCTCTATCTGAATCATGGAAGTTTAATTTTGACTAAACTATCCCTTTTAGTAGCCCAATACATTATATCAAATGAGAAACACTAGCAATGCAGAAAAACAATAATTACAACAGCAACATTAACAAAAAAAATAAACACAACAAATAAGGTGTCACATGGCATAGGTCACACAACATCAGAAGAAAATAATAAAGGGATAATTAGGGCAAGATTTATTATGAGACAAATTTGAGCCTGCAACTGATATTTATGAAGCAGTCGTTTAAACCGCTGTTTCATAAACCCTCTCACCAACTTGGAATTGGCGGATGAAAATCACCTCGGATTCATTCGACTGGGGTGATTGACAAACCCTACTTTCACAAAATTGGTTGCGTAAAGTTAGGGGGTGGCATTGCACAAGCATTCGCTCGTACACCAGTAAATATGGGGAACAAACGTGCCTCACAATTTGCAATCAAATGCAGACAGGTTCACAACGTGTGAATCCTTTATGTTTGTACATTGATAAATCTTGCCTTAAAGGGACACTGAAGCCAAAAAAAAATCTTTTGTGATTCAGATAGAACATGCAATTTTAAGCAACTTTCTAATTTACTCCTATTATAAAAATGTCTTCATTTTCTTGGTATGTTGATTTGAAAAGCAAGAATGTAAGTTTAGATGCCGGCCCATTTTAGGTGAACAACCTGGGTTGTCCTTGCTGATTGGACAGCACCTTTAAACTAGTGCTGTCCATGGTTCTGAACCCAAAATTTGCTGGCTCCTTAGCTGAGATGCCTTCTTTTCAAATAAAGATAGCAAGAGAATGAAGAAAAATTGATAATAGAAGTAAATTAGAAAGTCGCTTACAATTACATGCTCTATCTGAATCATGAAAGAAAAAATTTGGGTTCAGTGTCCCTTTAAATGTAAACTCATAAGTGTGGCAGCACTGTGTTAGGTAGAACAGATGGAGATAGTACAGTGGTTCAGCTAACTGGAGCTCTAGTACTCAATCCTCCTGCAGCAACAACAATTAACCCCTTCCCGCCGATGTAAACAAATAAGTAAATAAATCACCCTCCAGCCCACTATTCCATTCAGGAAGCGCCTTTGGCTTTAGTACAGACAAACGGCTATGACGTTCTATGCCATCCTAAGGGTTTTAAAGCCCAGTACGGCTAGGACGGCATAGAATGTTATAAGTACGAGAAGGAGTTAAGCAGGGAAAGATGACTCCGCAATTGGTTTAAATGTTTATTTAAAAAACAAACCTAACATTGACTTCTCTTATTAAAAACAATAGTGGGATAAATGCAACGTGTTTCTCATCAACTAAAGTCAATTTATCAGGCATACAATTCCATTAACATATTAGTTGCATTAACGGGACACTGAACCCAAAAAATGTATTTTGTTATTCAGATAGAGCAGGCAATTTTAAACAACTTTCTAATTTACTCCTATTATCAATGTTTCTTCGTTCTCTTGCTATCTCTATATAAAAAAGAAGGCATCTAAACTTTTTTCTTGGTTCAGAACTCTGGAGAGCAGTTTTTGATTGGTGGATGAATTTATCCACCAATCAGCAAGGACAACCTAGGTTGTTCACCAAAAATGGGCCGGCATCTAAACTTGCATTCTTGCATTTCAAATAAAGATACCAAGAGAATGAAGAAAATTTGATAATAGGAGTAAATTAGAAAGTTGCTTAAAATGTCATGCTCTATCTGAATCACAAAAGAAAAAATTTGGGTTCAGTGTCCCTTTAAGTGGCCCAATACATAATATCTTGTTGATCAAATGAGAACTGCTAGCATAGCAGAAAAACAATAATTACAATCACAAAAAATGGATTATGTAAATGTTTGTAATTGTAAAATATTTGTATGCCTGTTTTATTAAAGGGCCACTCAATTAAAAACTAAAGTTACATGATTCAGATAGAGCAGGCAAATTAAAAAAACTTTCCAATATACTTCCATTATCAAAACGTTCTATTTATATGCACACTTTGAGGCTCCAGTTCCTACTGAGCATGTGCAAATGTGCACAGTATATACGAATATGTATATTGTGATTGGCTTATGGCTGTCACATGATACAGGGGAAGGTAAAATAAGATTAGCTTTAAAATTTGTCAGAATGTATTCTACTCATTTCAAATTCAAAGTAAGTGCTAGTGAGTGTTTTTTTTAATTATGTATTTGTTAATTTTACAATTCCACTGTATTTAGTGGTCCTTTAATTTTTTTTATCAATTTTGGTTTAAAAGGGACGCCAACGTCAAAAATACGCTTTTATGATTCAGATAGACCATGCAATTTTTTTTTTTTATTATTCCAATTTACTTCCATTATCAATTTGTACTTAGTCTTTTTTATATGCAGGCTTTTTGAGGCACTAGCTGTTACTGAGTTCAGAGTGTATATGTATATGAGTCTGGAATTGGCTAATAGCTGTCACATGATACAGTAGGCAGAGAAATAAAAGCAATCAACCCATTTGTGGGTTATTCAATTCTACTGTATTTGGTGGTCATTTAACTGTTTTAGAGTGAACTGTTTTATATAAGGCTTTTTTTTTTTTTAATCCATAACAAACTACGCTATACTCTGTACGGCTCTGAGGTCTTGGGCTGTAGCGCGCCTCTACCTGTCATGTTGGCGCACCCATGCTATTTCTAAATGTCTCACTAGTGAGGCAGTGCAGTATTAGTGAAATGGAGGACACTCCAGCCTAGCAATCACAGGGACAGAGTGTCCCTGCAATCCCATGCCTGTCAGTGGGGTGCCTCCAGTCATATATGTGAGGCTAGCCAGCAGCAGTATAGTAACGGTAAAAAATGACAGTTACTGTGTATACAATTACTGTGACAGCCAGTCACAGTGATTGCATACTTACAATCAGGGGTCAAGTCGGGTGGGAACGCATGGGAACGGAGTTCTTGCACAATTTTTACAGGAGGAACTGGACAGAGAACACAAACACTTCAGTAAACACTGCTGCTGCCGGTGGGAGGAGCTGGACCACAGTCTGGTTAGAGGGATAGTGAGATCTTCTAGTAATGGACAGTAACACTTCCTACAGTACACTAAATGTAAGACTTTCAGCGATCCTGCTGTGTTATCACTCCTGTTATGAATAATATCTTTATTATCTTTTATTACACATGGTGCTTACATTTTCCTAGCTCCCCTCAGCAGAAATAGAACTATTGAACCTTAAGTGGGTGAGACTCTGTGACAGAGGAGGATTCTCAGGCCCAAAGGCAACCATTCAGTGCTTTATTGGATTTAATTTGCTTTCATTAAACAAAGTCTATATATATATATATATATATATATTTTTTTTTTTTTTTTTTTTATACAAGGGATAGGGTGCACACAGATAGAATAAAAGGGTAAAGCGTATTGTGCTGGCAATCCTAAATGAATATAATCAAATTAGTTAGAAAAGAGCTCTAACATATCAAAAGAGCTAAAGCGGATACCTGGCCGCACCAAAACACCCCTACAGTATACTAAGAAATGACATCCTAAACAGGTGTGCTGAACATATACATTTTAATAAAAACATAGCCAAAAAAGGTACATGCTGAGAATGATGGCAACAACAAGATTACAGCACACAAACAAATAGCAAGCGTAGTGCACTACTGATAACTGTGAGCTAGCATATGCAAGGTTAATGTTAACTCATGAGAAAGTCCATCCCTAATACCGGGCACTTGAGTGTTAAAAACACGCTCCGGTTGTAGATTAGACAAAATACCGTCCTTGATATCTCATTGGTGTATATTTGATCCGGTACCGGATTAGAGAATATAATATGAGAGTCCAAGAATGGTACTAGTACTGTTGAAAACTTGATCCCATGTGCAAATGACAACTCAAACTTCAAACTTTCAGTGTGCAAGACTTATTACTGCATGGCTTACCTCCGCTCTCTTCACACACTCTACGGTATTACCTGACAGGATCTCATCCGTGGTGTGGCTTACAGCGATGTATTCCGCCTATGCAGCTCTTCACTTGCTTGGTTGTGTTAACTTGATATCGTCAGATTCACAGCATATCCACCATGCTGGCGTCCTCCACACTGTGTCTTGTTCTCAACATTACGCGTTTCGCCCCTCCCCCTTTCCGGGCTGAACTCAGGGCTTCATCAGATGTGTCTGATTAGACACCACAGCAAACTTTATAACACTTGTGCAGATACAAAGTTACACCTCCTTCATATATGTTAAAGGGGAGTGTATAGTGCATGTACATTACAATGGCTACAATTAAGTTTCATAAATACATTTAATATACAACTAAACTATATGATATGGCATCTTGCAATTTCCACATTTTGAACGCTGCTTATTATATACTGATAAAGTACAGCATTAGATTTAAATTCTACACTGAAAAACACTTATGTGAACATGACAACATGCTCACTTCTAAGCACACGTATATTTTTCCATA
The DNA here is from genome assembly GCF_027579735.1 of Bombina bombina. Taxonomy (NCBI): domain Eukaryota; kingdom Metazoa; phylum Chordata; class Amphibia; order Anura; family Bombinatoridae; genus Bombina; species Bombina bombina. The sequence goes on along the minus strand of NC_069504.1, from coordinate 769,723,425 downwards.
TACATTTTCTAACAGTGTATTTTGTAGTAAGGAATATTTATAGAAAACAAGAAAATTCGATTTTTTCATTCAGACCAAAGGGAGAGAGGGTATTGAGTCTATACATCCAGCGTGACTCGTGCTGGAGCAATAATTGGTCAATATTGCCTCCTCTCCTCCTTGGTTTGATGTGTTCAATACCCAGTACTCTAAGGAGAGAGAAATCAGAGTTATGCATTTTTTGGAAGTGTCTGGCCACTGGACTGTCTGACTCCTTATCCTTAATGCTATCTCTGTGTTCCCTCACCCTTTCTTTTAATTCACGTGTCGTTTTCCCAATGTAAAATTTGGGACACGAACAATGTAACATATAAATGACATTTGAGGTGTTGCAGACTATTCTTTCATTAATGTGGTAAGACCTGTCAGAATATTCAGTGCAAAAATTTGAGGCTTTAACAATGTACTTGCAGTACACACATCTGCCACAAGGTTCGCAACCTTTCCTAGTTTGTGCCTGTGTTAGCCAATTTTTTGGGGTATCTCTTTGGAACTCACTATGAACCAGTTTATCCTTAATGCTGGGAGCTCTTTTGGCTGTGAGCAGTGGGTACTCAGAAATATATTTGGCAACTGAACTATCATTTAATAAAATGTGCCAGTGTTTGTTAAGGATATTGCGCAATTTGTTCCAATGGGAATTATATTTCGTTATTAGACGAATATTATTCTCTTCCTTAGGCTTTTCAGTTGTTCTATATAGTAATTCATTTCTGGGTTTCTGCCTAGCTCTAAGCCATCCTTTCCTTACTTGATTTTTAGAGTAACCTCTCTGAAGGAACCTCTGAGCCATCTCTCCGGCCTGCCTTTCAAAATCTGGTTCAGTGGAACAGCATCTCTTGAGCCTCAAGAACTGTCCCACTGGAATACCATTTTTTAATTTAAATCTAATGCTGTACTTTATCAGTATATAATAAGCAGCGTTCAAAATGTGGAAATTGCAAGATGCCATATCATATAGTTTAGTTGTATATTAAATGTATTTATGAAACTTAATTGTAGCCATTGTAATGTACATGCACTATACACTCCCCTTTAACATATATGAAGGAGGTGTAACTTTGTATCTGCACAAGTGTTATAAAGTTTGCTGTGGTGTCTAATCAGACACATCTGATGAAGCCCTGAGTTCAGCCCGGAAAGGGGGAGGGGCGAAACGCGTAATGTTGAGAACAAGACACAGTGTGGAGGACGCCAGCATGGTGGATATGCTGTGAATCTGACGATATCAAGTTAACACAACCAAGCAAGTGAAGAGCTGCATAGGCGGAATACATCGCTGTAAGCCACACCACGGATGAGATCCTGTCAGGTAATACCGTAGAGTGTGTGAAGAGAGCGGAGGTAAGCCATGCAGTAATAAGTCTTGCACACTGAAAGTTTGAAGTTTGAGTTGTCATTTGCACATGGGATCAAGTTTTCAACAGTACTAGTACCATTCTTGGACTCTCATATTATATTCTCTAATCCGGTACCGGATCAAATATACACCAATGAGATATCAAGGACGGTATTTTGTCTAATCTACAACCGGAGCGTGTTTTTAACACTCAAGTGCCCGGTATTAGGGATGGACTTTCTCATGAGTTAACATTAACCTTGCATATGCTAGCTCACAGTTATCAGTAGTGCACTACGCTTGCTATTTGTTTGTGTGCTGTAATCTTGTTGTTGCCATCATTCTCAGCATGTACCTTTTTTGGCTATGTTTTTATTAAAATGTATATGTTCAGCACACCTGTTTAGGATGTCATTTCTTAGTATACTGTAGGGGTGTTTTGGTGCGGCCAGGTATCCGCTTTAGCTTTTTTGATATGTTAGAGCTCTTTTCTAACTAATTTGATTATATATATATATATATATACACACACTAATTGTGAGGGAGGGTGGAAGTCTTGGTGAGTTCCCACACATAATTTTGTAGAAATTGACTCCTGCTTACAATGGAGCCTGGATACTAGCATGTCCCAGTGCATGCTGGTATCTGTCTCAGTGGCAAATCACAGGAGTAGGGTTGCCACTTTGGCCATGGTTTCCTGGACACTTATGAGTTATACATTCTCCAGTGTGTGCAAAGAGGAACATGTATTGCGCTGTTCAGAGTCACTAGTGACGAGGTGCGGTGCAAATCTTTAAGAATTCCAGTTTTCCAGTTGCAGGGAGTTTTTCATCAAAGATATTAGTTTCAGTTTTATTGAATGCACACTTTTCTGTTATTGATTTAAAATACTGTTTCATCAGCTACAACTTCCTACTGTAAATAATCAAATGTAACACAAGAAAACTACTGATCTTTTTAGGACTCGATACTGAAAAATAGACGTGCATTAGTTTAGTTACAAATGTATATTCATAACGAAAATAAGGATATTCATTTTCACGAAATCAATATCCAAACGAATGCACTAATTTTAAAGAGAATTAATATATACTAACGATATTTGTCAGTATACATTTCTTTCCTTTAAATTACCTTTCAAAGGTAAAATAACTATAGCGTGCTGGGTGCCTGCGCTAATCTTGACCCTTCAATTAGCGCAGCCCTGGGCTTTGTGTAGAAGGGTGGGGATAAGCGCAACTTTACTCCCCCATAACACTATAGGTAAGTAGACAACTGAAGGTGATACTTATTCACCTGCCGTAATGGAACATTTACATTCCAAATGTAAATGTTACGAATATTCAGTATCCCTTTCGTTTTTAAAGAGACATGAAACGCAAAATAATTATTTAATGATTCACATAGATTATACAATTTTAAACAACTTTACAATTTACTTGTTATCAATTTTGTTTCATTCTCTTGGTATCTTTAATTGAAGAAGCAGCAATGCACTGGGAGTTAGCTAAACAAATTTGTAAGCCAATGAAAATGAACATACAAGTTCAGCCACCAATCAACAGCTAGCTCCAAGCTCCTGAGCCTATCAAGATATACTTTTCGACAAAAGGATGCCAAGAGAATGAAGCAAATTAGATAATAGAGGTAAATTGGAAAGTTGTGTAAAACAGTAAGCTCTATCTGAATCATGAAAGAAGAATCTTGAGTTTTAATGTCCCTTTAACTAAACAAATACTAAATAGGGTAGCAAATGAATATTCTGAAAAACAATATTTTCAGAATATTGGTTCCGATTAATTTCTCCGAAACAAATTATTTGGTGCTGTACAAGTCTACTAAACAACTTGGCAGCATGAAGTGAATTGACCTCCTACCCTCACACGGGCAGACCTCACTTAAATTCTCACACCTAAACATGAACGTGGAAATCCTGCTGTGTGGTTGGGACATAAAAACCGAAAATGTTCTTTCATGATTCAGATAGAACATACAATTTTAAACAATTTCCCCTTGTACTTCTATTATCAAATGTTTTTTTGTTTTCTTGTTATCCTTTGTTGAAAAGCAGGGATGTAAGCTCAGGAGTGTGCACGTGTCTGCGGCACTATATGGCAGCAGTTTTGCAACAATGTTATACATTAGCAAGTGCACTAGATGGCAGCACTATTTCCTGTCATGTATTGCCCCAGAAATGTGCACACTACCTATTTAGATATCTCTTCAACAAAAGAATATAATGAGGACGAAGCAAATTTGATAATAGAAGTAAATTGGAAACTTTTTTAAAAATTACATTCTCTATCTGAATCATGAAAAAAAATATTTGGGTTCCATATTCCTTTAAAGGGACAGTGTACTGTAATAATTGTCAATAACGTGTTCCCAATTATCTATTTTACCTACTGAAGTGTATTAAATTGTTTACAAATAACTCCTTTAGCTTTATTTTTACATTTCAAATAAGCCTGTTGGATCCACTGCCTATACTGAAAATGTCAGTACTGCAGTAATGGCAATAGAACCTATGGTAACAAGAGACAGCAGCAAAAATCAACCTCCTAGTGGGGGGGTGGGAAAGAAAGAGACCTGCTCAATTTAAAAAGGGTGTTCAGGTAGCTGCTTAGAATATAATGAACTCTTATTTTGCCAGGTAGAATGCAGCACTGATATAAAAAAATTATGTTTAAGCAAAATACCAATTAAATTATATTTTAACTCTTTCCGTTCCTTTAAATGTTAAATTGGTGTGGCCAACAGGTCTTATTTAATTTTCGCGCCAATTTTTTAAAATTTCACAGCAAAATAGCAAGTCACCGCTAGATGTCGCTATTTAGCTGTGAAATTCAAAAGCGGCAAAGTTGGTATATATCCGACATTTGCGCGCATGCGCTAAAACCCTTTGTTGGATATATTCCGACAAAGGACCGCAAAGGGTTAATGTTTAGTTTTGCATACATGTCTTTTTTGATCAGTATAAGAGGATTTTGTTTTGAGAAAAACACCCCAGCGTACATTGGGTGGTATAAACCAATGGTAAAAATCATAAATGAGAAAAACTAATTAAAGGGTCAGTAAACCCAAATTTTTTCTTTCATGATTCAGATAGAGCAAGCAATTTTCAACAACTTTCTAATTTACTATTATTATATTATACTATAAATTGCTATATTTATTTTAAAAGCAAGAATGTAAAGCTAAGAAGCTGGCCCATTTTTGGTTCGGCACCTGGGTTGCGCTTGCTGATTGGTGGCTAAATGTAGCCACCAAACAGCAAGCACTATCCAGGGTGCTGAACCAAATCCTTAGCTTAGATTCCTGCTTTTTTAAATAAAGATAGCAAGAGAATGAATTAAAATTGATAATAGGAGTAAATTAGAAAGTGTGCTTACAATTGCATGCTCTATCTGAATCACAAAATAAAAAAATGTGGGTTTACTATCCCTTTAAGATTTGAAAATAAAAGGTACGCTTTGAATTTTCTAATTTTTAGTACAATTCTATTTGTAATTTGAAACTGCATTATTCATTAAATACACTTTTTTTCTGTGTAAATTAAATGATTCTAATGCACATTAAATATGATTTATTTCTTGAGTATTTTTAAAATAATTTTACAGCATAATTTAAATTTCAGTTTTGCTGCTTACTTTTAATATACATTTTAATGTGTATTCTAAATACCATTTTAATATGTACTTTAATTATGATTCCTGCTTTATAATTTCAATACAGTTTTTTAAACAGCTCATTTTATTGAATACTATATTGCAATGTATGTATCTCTCCTTCAAAAAGATGATGCAGGTAGGATTGCCACCTCATCCATGTTTTCCTGAAAAGTTATGAGTTACACATACTGCAGAGTGTGCAGAGAGGAACATGGATTGTGTCTCTTGACATCACATAGTGAAGCTGGACAAAACTATTCATGTTCCTCAGGGCCAGATTGGCCTACCAGGATACCAGGAGATTTCCCGGTGGGCTCCAGAAGCTGGGGCTGGAAAGCAACAATTTAAAGGGGTGATTAATGGATGTAATTGGGTTGTAGAGTTGCTATATAACGTTAATCTGAATTTTTTTTTTTAATACAAAGTTATATAATTTCATTCTGAAAAAAAAAATGGTGTGTGTTTGTATCCTACCAACTCAACGGAAAATAGGGCTGGTCTTCATATTTTCCAGGGCCATGTGACCCCCCACCCGTCTAACTATCAGGCATCTGCCTTCATGTGGAACCGAAGCTCAAGATGCCTGGAGCTCAGGAACTTTACAGCCGAGATTGCTGGAACTTCCTGCAGCTTGGACATATATATATATATATATACATATATATATATATATATATATATATACACACACACGTCATGTGGTACCACATGATGAATATATACACATCCATTTTGGTTAAGGGGTTAATAGCCAAACTCTGCCCACTATTTTCCTTTCTTTGGTGGAGCCAATCCATGCTTATTACTAAAGTAGATAGGCTAGTCATGTTTATTTCTTTAGCAAAATATCCATTGTTTTGCAGTTTGTACTCTTGATATCTCTGCTGAAGCCAGTTAAGGATAGATATGGTGCAGTGTGAGGCTTGGAAAGTCTTCTATGTGCACTATAAATTCTGAGAATTGGACAACTTGTCAGACTTAAATCACTGAAAAAGGGGACAAATAATTAATAAAAGTATATTACAAAGGTGTTTTTTTTACTACTCATAATGAAACTTTTTTTTTTAATTTACAGTCTCAAAGTATTTTTTAGAGATATGAGTGAAAAACGTGCTTAATCCGAAATAATTGTTTCAGATTTTTTTCCCATCATCCAGTATGGATAAGTTTAATTCATATCAGCATTTGTTTCTGGCGAATATTGGATTTGGATTTTTTACTGTTATTTCTAATGGAAACAGCAAATATATAATACAAATTTTAACAAAAATCGTTCATTATAAAAAGGTAAATATTCAAAATAACCTTTCAATGCTAACAGAACACATGTACAACTTACTGATTGAATTTAAGTCAATCACTAGCTCACAGAGGCACAGAAGTGAAACAACTGTACTTACCAATAGCATAGTCAAAGTGATTGAAAATGTACGAGCTTCCCCTAGTCTCCCACCTCCCTGTGCTAAGTTAAAGTGAAGGTTAACTTACCTTCATGCAGATCGAGTATTTTACTTTTTGTACACAATCAATAGGAGTTTAATTCATCATTTTTTATCAATCTTACTTTTAACCAAATTATCGGCGCTATAAAAAGATTCCCGACCCTTTACAAATTCAACCCATTTTTTTGTTATTTTTTTTTTATTATTGATCACGTTTTTAGTTTGGCCAATTGAAAACTTGGCCGTCAGGCGGCTGTCATCCCACGTCATCCGCCTCCTTGGACGGCTGATTTTCAATTGGACAAGCTAAAAATGTCATCAAGATTTAAAAAAAAAACGGTCTAATTTGTAAAGCGCCGATAACTTGGTTGAAAATAAAATTGATAAAAAATTATGAATGAAACTCCTATTGATTGTGTACAAAAAGTAAAATACTCGATCGGCATGAATTTAACCTTCACTTTAAGGCTTGATTGGACACTCCAGTATAACTATAGTCCAATATGACTGGTTGTCCCTAACACACATTTTTTAATAATACTATGGCAGGATTGGACAGGGGAAGATAGGCACATGAATGGTCAGACCCACTGTATATCATTACAAACAAACGAGTTTATTAACCAAACTATATAGCTCCTTGGCTCCCCCCTTCCTGCACCTTTTTTGGTGCCTAAAGGTACAAATGAATGAATAGATTTGGTCAAGCAATTACTCGTTCTTTGTCCGTTTTGTCCAATAATGTATTCCGCTAATTTGTATTAATCCGAACCTGAATGCACATCTAGTGTAAACTGTCCCTTTAAAGTAAAATAGTTCCTGTATTATGATAATATTTTTACTTTAATATTAAGGTTAATTATGGATTTTGTTCCACCAATATTTTGATGTTCCTCCCTGTCCCTTGCTCCCAGACTTACCCTGGCAAGGGCAGACTTCATTTGTAGTTTGTCAGACTTGAAGGTGCTTATGTATAAGACTTTTAAAAGGACCAGTAAATACATTATATTTGCATAATCAACAAATGCATGAAACAGACAATGCAATAACACATAGGCCCCAATTTATCAAGCAGCGTATGCAGCTCTGGGGTCGATCGATGCAGGCTCGCATGAGTAAGCCTGCAGCAGAACGTTAGTATGCAGCGGTCATCAGACCACAGCTTCCTAAGCAGTACGCCAGCTATTAGTTGGCGGATTAAATCACCCCAGGTACGTTCACCACAGGATAATTGACAACCCCCTACTCGCTCGCCATTGCCCACATTCTGCGATCCCTGGTGGACAGGTGTCCATCCAGCAGTTGATAAATGTCGGTCTTAGTCTGAACTTCCAATAAGTAGTAGTTTTTTTTCTGACAAATTTCAAAATTATGTCTATTTCCACTTCCCCTGTATCATGTGACAGCCATCAGCCAATCACAAATGCACATACGTATAATCTGTGAATTCTTGCACATGCTCAGTAGGAGTTGACGACTCAAAGTGTAAATATAAAAAGACTGTGCACATCTTTATTAATGGAAGTTTAATTTTGACTTGAGTGTCCCTTTAAATGCAGATATTGCATCAAATTGTAGCAGAACAGTAGCATGGAGCAGAGAAGGAAACAACAGCCTGTACGTTTAGTATAGAATGCAAGCAAAGGGTTAACTACCCAGGGAGCTGGTGGCACAGTTCTTATGGGAGACACAGCAACAGGAAGCTCTGTCAGGTCCAACATTCTTCTGCTGCCATTGATAAATAGGCACAAGGAGAGTTGTTTTTTTGAAGCTGCATATGGTTCATGATAATAAAAAAATATCTCATGAATTCAATGTAGAAATTAGATTGAAAACAGTATAACATCATAACATTGTTTTCAACCAACTGTGAAAGGGACACAAAATATCTATGCATAGTAAAAAAAATTATAATGTAATTCTTTATTTACTTGTAATTTAGATTTTTTCTCTCTTTTTTTTCCCACTTCCCCAAAGGAACTGGCGAGATTTGGAACCTGTCCCTTAGAATGTTTTACACTAAAAAACTGATCAGTGAAGGAGCTTATTTATACCTGATTGAAATTGGCCATGCCAATGGAGATAAAAGCATACTAAAAAGGTGTTTTCAAGGGTTCTGTCTTTAGACTGCAAAACAATGCAGATTTAATGAAGCAATAAGTTTTAAATACTTTTAAAATATTTATAATCTATGCAGAGGTTTTGCAATGCTGACATATAATTTATATGCATATATAAAAAAGTGCTGTACTTTCCCTTTAAAAGGGACAGTAATGTCAAAATTAAACATTCATGATTCAGATAGAGCATGCAATTTTAAACACCTTTCCAATTTACTTCTGTTATCAAATTTGCTTCGTTCTCTTTGTATCTTTTATTGAAGAGTAAACCTAGGTAGGCTCATAAGAGCTCAGAAGTGTGCACGTGTCTTTAGTACTCTATGGCAGAAGTTTTGCAACATTATTTGTAGCTTTGTTATACAATGTTGCAAAACACTGCTGCCAAAAAGTACTAAAGACACGCTCCTGAGCGCTTATGAGCCTACCTAGATTTACTCTTCAATAAAAGATACAAAGTGAACAAAGCAAGTTTGATAACAGAAGAAAGTTGTTTAAATTGACATGCTCTATCCGGATCATCAAAGTTATATTTTTACTTTACTGTCCCCTTTAAAGTTGTATATCAGTAGCATCTTTCTCTATCCTCATTCAAGATTTAGGAGTATTGCTTGAGATTTTGTCCCTAAATCTCATTGTGTCTTGTTAAAGGGACACTGAACCCAATTTTTTTCTTTAGTGATTGAGATAGAGCATGCAATTTTAAGCAACTTTCTGATTTACTCCTATTATCAATTTTTCTTCATTCTCTTGCTATCTTTATTTGGAAAAGAAGGCATCTAAGCTTTTTTTATTGATTCAGAACTCTGGACAGCACTTTTTTATTGGTGGATGAATTTATCTACCAATCAGCAAGAATAACCCAGGTTGTTCACCAAAAATAAGCCAGCATCTAAACTTACATTTTTGCATTTCAAATAAAGATGCCAAGAGAATGAAGAAAATTTGATAATAGGAGTAAATTAGAAAGTTGCTTAAAATGTCATGCTCTATCTGAATCACTAAAGAAAAAATTTGGGTTCAGCGTCCCTTTAAGTCAAAGTTAGTAACAATGTTTATTAAAACAGAAAATATGTGGATATTTTTTTTCCACAATATTTCTCGTCACAAGATCATGGTGTCTGTGCTAACAAAGACTGCAACTCATCTATTTTAATTTGCTGATACAATGCCATATGATATGATAATGCGTTATGATATCAACGACACCACACACCTTATACGCATTCCAAATTTATCCCAATAGTTGGAGCCAAGTATTTAAAGTACATAGTGCAAAGTCAACAAAGCCCAGTGAATATTTTGTTAGCTGTAATCTTCCTTGAACTAAAACAGGGGTCAGCAACCTTGGCACCCCAGTTGTTTTGGAACTACATTTCCCATGATGCCGAGACATTCTTTAGGCTAGCTAAGCATCATGGGAAATGTAGTTCCAAAACATCTGGGGGTGCAAAGGTTGCTGGCCCCTGAACTAATACACTGAGAATGGCTACAATTATTTTTTATTTTTTTATTATTCCAGTCCATAGGAAAAACTATGCAAAGTGCCGTGCGTGGATTTTTTTGTAGGGTTTTCATATTTAAGACCTCTCTAGTTTCTTCACTCTATGGGGCCTATTTACTATGGTGCGAGCGGACATGATCCGATATAGCGGATCATGTCCTCTGCACATCGATAAATGCCGACAGCATAGGCTCTCTGCATTTATCATTGCTGGTGCAATGCCGCCCCCTGTAGATTTGCAGGGGTGTCAATCAACCCGATCGTATTCGATCAGGTTGATTTCTGTCCGCCGCCTCAGAGCAGGTGGACAAGTTATAACTTCTGTTTCCGGCGAGCCATTCGGAGCTTGATAATTCGGCCCCCATAGCTTCACTAATATTTTGCACTGATGCAATTCAACAATAATATTCCAAGCTCTCAGTAACCTCTTTTGTTAGCAGAAATCTTTTACCCTTTCAGTGTTAATTTAAAAAAATAAAATACTCTTAACAAAACGGAGCATTTCTGTTACACTAGAAATGACCCTAAAAAAAAAAAAAAAAAAAAAAAAGATTGAAATTGAAATGTGCATGAATGCATTTAAATGTTAAATACTTAAAGGGACAGTACACTGTAAAATAGTTTTTCCATTAATGTATTTTAAATGACTTGTTATACCAACTGCAGAGTATAAAATATTTGAGAAATTCCATTTTCATGCTTATTTGTGTATCTGAAGTAGCTGGTTTTGTGCTTTGAAACCACAGCCTATTACAATGGGTTGAACTTAAAGGTGATATCAGCTGATTTAGCCTGTGGTATCGCCACCTACACTGAACAAATTAATACTGGAGTATAGGCTATTGAATAGCCTTAGTATACACAGCCAGCAGAAGAGATTACACTCTCAGTGGGATGCAGGATAGTTAAGTAATAAAATGATCATTTTCCATTGTTCTCTCTATGTATTGAGCTTTGGTGTTCCAACCAAATAAAAGATAAGGAAGCAAGTCTGTGTACACAAACTTAGAACATAATAAGATCTATTTCAAATGCTGAAATAGGAGTAAAGGAGCTACTTGTAACCAATTTAATAGACTCTAGCAGGTTAAAAGGATCATTGGGAATAATTTAAAGGGGAGAAATGTTTTGGGTGAACTGTCCCCTTAAAGGGACAAGATAGATAATCCCTTTATTACACATTCCCCAGTTTTGCATAAGCAACACTGTTATGTTAATATACTTTTTACCTTTGTGATTACATTGTTCCTATTCCTCTGCAGACTGCCCCCCTTATCTCAGTGCTTTTGACAGAAATGCATTTTAGCCAATCAGTGCTGAAATAACTCCACAGTGGTGAGCACATTGTTATCTATATGGAACGCATGAACTGAGTGTCTAACTGTAAAAATTCATGGAGATAAGATGCAGTTCAGCGACTAAGAAATTAACATATGAGCCTACCTAGGTTTAGCTTTCAAAAAAGAATACCAAGAGAGCAAAGCAAATTTGATGATAAAAGTAAATTGTAAAATTATTTAAAATCGCATGCTCTGTCTGAATCATGAAAGTTTAATTTTGACTAGACTGTCCCTTTAACTACCACTGATATACCCCCATACATGCGCTGAAAATAGGGCAGGTCTTGACAATGTAGGCAAGAGCGCGCTATATCTGCAGGTCTCCGTGAGGAATGCAAGTACTAGTAAAACCCTTAACAACTACGAACACCTGAATTACTTCCATCATAGGTACAGGAAGATTAAACTCAAAATGTAATTACAAAATTCAGTTATATATAATTGAAAAAAACATTTCAATGCACTTTCACAATTTATTTTTCTTGCTCTTACTATAATTTAACTCCAAATGTTGTAGTATCCCAGGGAAGCTGAAGTGGTGCATTATGTGGAATTCAGAACCTGGCACTCTTACATGCTACGCACTAGGGCTGCAACTAACGATTATTTTCATAATCGATTAATCGGCCGATTATTTTTTTCAATTAATCGACTAATCGGATAAAAAAATAATCAATTGTTTTGTATATTTTAAATAGAATCCACATACTGAGTGTTACAAATATAAACTTCAGACTAAAACTTTACATTAGCACAACTGTTTGTCCAATTTTTAAACGGCAGAGCACAGTTTTATAATTAAAGGGACATTAAACACTTTGAGATGGTTATATAAAATGATAAATGGTATATATAAAACAACTCTGCAATATACTTTCATTATTTATTTTGTCCTCTTTGCCTGTAATTCCATTCTGAAATTGTGAGCTTTTCAGTTCCTGTTAGAAATGGAAGTGCAGAACACTGTTAAATCCAGCACAACCATTGGCTGCACACTCTAGTGACCTATTTATAACTAACCCTAATTGGCCACAGCAGAGAAGGTAACACAAGTTACAACATGGCAGCTCCCAGTGTTTTATAGACACTAAAACTTTAAACTTATTTTGTCACTTTTTACACAACTAATGAAACTTTAAAAAAATACATCTACATGTTAGTCATGGACTAATCTTTTCTTTGAATGCATCATTCTATCTAGCATGTATTAAGTGTTTAATGTCCCTTTAAACAAAACCAAAAACTGTTTGAAAAGAGGTAGAACTTCCACCTTGGCAAGTGGCCTCTCAATAAAGTAACCCTTGACTTCATTCTAACATAAAAAAATATCTTGAATATCTATATGCAATGGTAAATAACCAGCTATAAGGTTAGGGGAAAATATCTAGCCCGCTCTAAAAATAACAAATCTATACTTATAAAGTTTGAATCTTGAACATATCACAATTGATTAATAATATTAAAAAACAAACAAATCAAAAGCGCTAATAACTATACATCAATAACAGGACAAAGTCTTACACATTTATTTATACAGTACATATAATCAGCAATAGCAAGCAATCCGCTAATAATTGTGCAAGCAGATAAAAGTGCACATCAGTTCAAATAGCAACTCCCATCAATCTAGGGTTAGGTGTAAATAACAAGCTTGGCACTATATCATGTAAAGCACAGTTCCAAATCAGCTGATTTAATATAAACAATCCAAATGATGACTCCTATTATATCTGGGTTGCACATAAGCCAGGGGTAGTTGTAAACGTATACTGCCCTGAAAAAGTTGAAAGTAGACGTCTGTAGACGTCCTTTAGGCTAAGGACATAACCATAAAACACAATACCATGTGCAGGAGCTCAGTGGAGTGAAGCAGCTGGTGTTGTGCACAGACCAACCAATTGCTAACCAACTAATCGATTATGAGATTCGTTGACAACTATTTTCATAATCAATTATTATCGATTATGACGATTAGTTGTTGCAGCTCTACTACGCACATATGCCTCTTGCCATTGCCTAACTAGATGTATTCATCTAGGATGCCGTAGAACATTGTTTTTCTTGAGTTGACTTTAACTGTGTGTTTAACTCATTTGCAAAGGTTAAACCAGTGATGTGCAGTCACTAGAGGCAGGTGAGGCAGTGCTTCACCTCTCATATGGGCAAAAATATATTTTTTTTTTATTGGCTTTAAAAAAAAAAATTGTAATTTTTTTTCCCAGCATTTTTTTTTCACACAGCTATATGTTGTGCAATGAAGAGGCACAAGCAGGTCTGCCCACCATTACACAACATGCTGCGCCATCTACTGGATGCAAGTGGTTAAGATCATTGCATGGCCCATTAACTGCTTATTTGAGGCAGTCCTATTTGGGCTGAACCAATCCAGCGAGAGGCATTATTAAGTGGAAACATAGGGTTGGGGCTGGATGTTAAATCATATAAAACAAAACAAAAACGGAAAAAAACAACTTTCATATATTTTGTTGCTGTCCTGTGAAGCTGCCAGCTTTGCTAAAGTGAAAAAGAGTTCTGTTCTTCCCCTCTAAGTGCAGTGGAATGTGCCACTGTCACTTCCTGAATCCTTCCAGAGCAGGAGAGAGGCACAGAGAGCAGTGTTTCACCCACATCTTATTAAAGTAAGATTTTACTGATAGGGATTCTGTTAGTGAAAATGATAATTTAATGAATGTGGTTTAGTGTTTTTTTACTCTTTTACAGCATGGTCGTTTTTGTATTTTGTTTACTCAAACTTTACACCCACTAACTTAGCAGCTTGCCTCTGTACTTCACACTAAATTATAGACTCATTTTCTGAACTCTCTGTAGCTCTGCTGTTTTATTACTTTAAAATGCAGTGGTCCCCCCCTTGTGTGTGTGTGTGTGTCTCTCTATCTATCCATCTCTCTCCTTATGTGTTGTTCTCCCCCATGGTCTCTTTCTCTCTCTGTCTCTCATCCTCCCCCTCTGACTCTCATCCCTTATGTAATGAAAGAATCTATAAGCATAATTTGCAGCATTAAAGGAAAAAGTATGTTTTAAACATAGTTTAATGGGCATGGATTTCTAGATCTCATAATCAGAGCAAGAGTTTCTGTTACAATCCTGGCAAGAGTTTCTGTTACAATCCTTTAAACTAAAATCAGATATTTACTAAGTTGACCAGTTTTCCAAGACATCATTTAAAGGGATATGAAACCCATATGAAACCCATATGCAAATTTAAATAACTTTCCAATTTACATCTAATATCTAATTTTCTTCATTATTTTGATGTCCTTTGTTGAAAATCATATCTAAATATGCTCAGTAGCTGCTGATTGGTGGCTGCACATAGATACCTCATGTGATTGGCTCACCCATGTGCATTGCTATTTCTTCAACAAAGGATATCTAAAGAATGAAGGCGTATCCTGCCACTACCTCACCAGCCTCTGACGTCACTGCACGTCACTGGGTTAAACACATAGTTAAAGGGACACTGAACCCAATTTTTTTCTTTTGTGACTCAGATAGAGCATGAAATTTTAAGCAACTTTCTAATTTACTCCTATTATCAACTTTTCTTCATTCTCTTGGTATCTTTATTTGAAATGCAAGAATGTAAGTTTAGATGCCGGCCCATTTTTGGTGAACAACCTGGGTTGTTCTTGCTGATTGGTGGATAAATTTATCCACCAATAAAAAAGTGCTGTCCAGAGTTCTGAATTTAAAAAAAAAAAGCTTAGATCCCTTCTTTTTCAAATAAAGATAGCAAGAGAACGAAGAAAAAATGATAATAGAAGTAAATTAGAAAGTTGCTTAAAATTGCACGCTCTATCTGAATCACGAAATAAAAAAATTGGGTTCAGTGTCCCTTTAAGGCATTTTTTATTTTATTTTATTTTTTGTGTGAAAAAAGGACATTAGGCATACATTTCATGAGAACTTCAAATATAGATTAGGAAAATTAAAAAAAGAATGATTATAGAATGACAAGTGCAATGTATAAGGAAGTTGAATAGATTTGAAAATTGAACACTCTTTATCCAAAAGGTCTGAATAGGGAATTTGCATTTTTTATACAAATTAACTAGAAATTTTGTAATACTTCAGATGAATGCTACTTAGTATGGGTACATAAAAATGTAATAGAGGAATTATGGTAATATTTGTATATTTTTAGGCTTTTCGTAATCATTGTTTGCATTCTGGCTTATGTTTTCTCTCTATTTTAACGTCTATTTAATTGTTTGATCTTAGCCAATTAGCCCCATTAATTAAAGACACTATGTACATATAAAATATTTATATAAGATTTGTTACGATAATGATTTAGCATATTTATAATTCCATAAGAGACTTTTTGATTGGCTCAGTTTTAATTCATGTAATATGTTTATGATTATTTTGACAAAGTGAATTGGAAATTTGAAGTCCTTTATAAGTTTCCATCACTTTTCATCTTAATGGGAGGAGAGTCCACTGCTTCATTCATTACTTGTGGGAATTAAAAACCTGTTCACCAGGAGGAGGCAAAGACACCCCAGCCATACTCCCCCACTCCCCTCATCCCCCAGTCATTCTTTGCCTTTCGTCACAGGAGGTTGGCAGAGAAGTGTCAGAAGATTTGAAGTAGTCACTTATGGTAGTTCGAAATGGGACTGGAGTTTTAAGTAGTCCTGTCAGCCTTTCAGTGAGAGCATGGGTGAATGTTAGAGTCTGGAGACTCCCGACTCAGTTTAACAGCTCCATTACCAATCAGCGTTGACGAGTTTTGCTGCCTGCTTTTCTTCTCTCAAGTCTATGTCAGGAGCGATGCTACTACCCTGTCACACTTGAAGGGCCGTGTTCCTGTTCCATGGCGTTGATTCTGGCAAGATCGTTTCATTTATATATATGTGATAACGCAAGAAGACAGGGTCACAGTGTGGCTCCTTTATCTTTATAGAATCTAGGGTTATACCCTTGGAAGGGGGTTATTGAACAGGGTGGATTTTCTTTTGCATAATAGTGTTTATTGTGTTTTCTGCTGCACTTGTGTGAGATGAGGCTCTGTCAGTGTGGAAAAGTCAGTTCAATAGTGAGAGATTGAGGCAGGCTTTTTTGGCGCGTCTCTCTCTCAAGTGCAGGGGCGGTCATGCATGGCACTTCATGTGACCAGGTGTAGCCTCTGTAATTTCCTCTCTCGACCTGCGTTCGAAGGAGACGAAAGCGGTTTCTTGTAGTCTGGGTCATATTAGGTGGTGAGTGCCCCGGCCATTGGGATATAAAAGGTGCCATTTATTTTTTGATCAAGTCTGTAATAAAGGCGCAAGCTATGGAGGACTCTGATATGTTAGAGGATACTCCCTCTTTATCTAAACCTATTAACTGTGTATACTGTGAGGAGGTTCCAGTCGAACCGCCAACGCAACTCTGTTCCCCATGCTTTGACAATATTGCTATATCTAAAAAGAATAAAGTATTTAGTACGACTGAGAAGTCCACCATTGATGGTTCTCCGCCCGCAAGGTGCGTTCCCTACGATCATATCCGATTACACAAGAAGTTCCCCAAAGCACTATTAATCCTCCTACGAGTGGGGCCCTTTGGCCTCCAGACTTCGCCGATCAGTTACAGTCGGCGTTTTCTGCGGCCATTTTTCTGATGCCTTACCTTACTAAGCGCAAGCGGAAGGTACGGCACTGCTATCCATCTCAGGGGTCTTCGACTCCGCTGGATGTCTCAGACAGATTATCCGCTGAGGAGGACAACTCCGACTTATCGGAGGATGACGCTTCTGGGTCGGAATCGGCTACTTGTAGGCATCCATCTTTGGAGGAACCAGATTTTAAATTTAAGATGGAGCATTTGCGCTTTCTGCTGAAGGAGGTGCTTGCTATGTTGGAGGTTCCGGAACCGAAGCTACTGGAGGAACCTTCGATCCCTAAACTGGATAGGGTTTACGAGGACAAGGTGGTGCCCCAAACCTAATATTATTAAGAATAAATGGGAGAAACTTGGTTCGTCCTTTTCCCCCTCTTCTTCTTTTTAAAAGCTTTTCCCCGTTCCGGATGCGCAGCTTGAACTGTGGAAAACCATTCCTAAGGTGGATGGTGCTATCTCCAAGCTCGCTAAGAGAAAACTATTCCGCTAGAGGAGAGCTCCTCTTTCAAGGAACCCATGCAGTCCACGTTGCAGAAGATGTTCCAACTCCCGGGGTTCATTTTACAACCGGCGGCGGCAGTCGCTGCGGTGGCTGGTGTGGCTACCTACTGGTGTGACGCTCTATCAGCAATGGTCGAGGTGGAGACTCCCCTCAATGAAAATCTAGAAGAATCAAGGCCTTAAGGGTAGCGCATTCGTTCATTTGTGATGCTAACATGCAGATCATTCACCTGAATGCTAAGACATCAGGTTTTTCTGTTTTAGCCCGCAGGGCTCTGTGACTAAAGTCGTGGGCTGCTGACATGACTTCCAAGTCTTGCTTGCTTTCTCTCTTATTCTAGGGAAACGTTTTGTTTGGCCCAGGCCTGGACTCTGTCATATCTACGGTCAAGGGTGGCAAGGGTGCCTTCTTGCCTCAGGATAAGAAGGCCAAACCTAAGGGATCTACTTTATGTTTCTTTCGTGTGGACAAGTCTCAGCGCCAGCAGCCTGCCGCAAAGTCTGAGCAACCCAAGGGATCTTGAAAACCAGCTAACTCTTGGAACAAGTCCAAGCAGAACAAGAAGCCCGCTTAGTCAAAGTCTGCATGAAGGGGCGGCCCCCGATCTGTCAGACTCTCTCTTTTTGCGGAGGCCTGGAGAAGTGACGTTATAGACCCTTGGGTTCTGGAGGTCGTAGCCCAGGGTTACAGGATAGGTTTCAAGTTATATCCTCCCAGGGGCAGATTCCTCCTGTCAAACATATCTTCAAGACCAGAAAAGAGAGACGCCTTCCTGGGGTGTGTGAGGGATCTCTCATCTCTTCCCAGTTCCTGCGGCAGAAAGAGGTCTGAGGTATTATTCAAACCTTTTTGTGGTCCCAAAGAAGGAGGGCACGTTTCGTCCAATTCTGGACCTAAAGGCCCTAAACAAGTTTTTGTCAGTTCCATTGTTCAAGATGGAGACGATCAGGTCAATTTTCCCCTTGGTTCAAGAAGAGCAATTCATGACAACTATAGACCTGAAGGACGCTTACCTTCCTGTTCCAATCCACAAGGTTCACTTCAGGTCTCTAAGATTCGCTTTCCTGGACCAGCACTTCCAGTTTGTGGCACTTTCGTTTGGTCTGGCGACTGCCCCAAGAGTCTTTACAAAGGTTCTGGGGAGGAAAGAGTCCATTGGCCCCCAGCAACAGGAATTCCTGGGTACGATAATAGATTCTTCAGCCATGAAGAAATTCTTGACAGATCAGAGACGTTGCAAGCTTGCGTCCAACTGTCCAACTATCTAGCTCTTCAGACATCCTCCAGGACATATGTGGCCAGGTGTATGGAGGTGATCGGGCTCATGGCATCCAGCATAGATGTCATTCCATTCACCAGGTTCCATCTCATACCTCTTCAGCTGTGCATGTTGAGACAATGGAATGGAGATCATTCAGATCTGTCCCAACAGATATCTCTGGACAGACCGGTGAGGGAGTTCCTATCTTGGTGGGCCCGACCGGGGCAGTTGTCACAGGGGACATCCTTTTTGAGACCATCCTGGGAGTTTGTGACCACGGATGCAAGTCTATCAGGATGGAGATCTTTTTGGGGCGCCAGAAAGGCACAGGGCAGATGGACTTGAGAGGAGTCGAGTCTACCTATAAATATTTTGGAACTTCGAGCGATATTCAACGCTCTGAGGGCTTGGTCCCTTCTGGGTTCGTCCCGATTCATCAGATTACAATCGAACATTACCTCGGTGGCTTACATAAACTACCAGGGGGGGATGAGAAGCTCCCTAGCCATGAGGGAAGCATTTCAGATTCTGGAATGGGCAGAGACTCACAATTGTTCGTTCTCAGCGATCCACATTCTGGGTGTGGAGAACAGGGAAGCGGACTTTCTGAGCAGACAGACGTTTCATCCAGGTGAATGGTCTCTCCACCCTGAGATGTTCGTGGAGATCTGCAACAGATGGGGGACGCCGGAGATAGATCTCATGGCGTCCAGAATCAATTGCAAGCTACCCAAATACGGGTCGCAATCCAGGAAACCACAGGCGGAACTGATAGATGCCTTGGCGGTACCCTGGGACTTCAACCTAATTTACATATTTCCACTGTTGCCTCTTCTACCTTGTGTAGTGGCCCGCATCAAGCAGGGAAATGCAGGGGGCAAAGGGCCTCTGCCGCTTCTCTATCATATTGGTTGAGGCGTATGATCCGTCTGGTGTATGAGACAGCGGGACACAAGCCTCCTCAGAGGATTACGGCTCACTCGACTAGAACTGTGGCCTTTTCTTGGACCTTTACGAATGAGGGTTCTATGGAGCAGATTTGTAAGGCGGCCACTTGGTCTTCCTCACATACTTTTGCAAAAAAATGTTTTTGCTTCGGCGGAAGCAGCTTTTGGGAGAAAGGTTCTGCAGGCTGTGGTGCCCTCATTTTAGGGTCTGTCTCCTTTTGCCCTCCTGTTTTTTCATTCAGTGTCCTCTAGAGCGTGGGTATTTGTTTCCACAAATAATGAATGAAGCAGTGGACTCTCCTCCCATTAAAATGGGAAACATAAATTATGCTTACCTGATAATTTAATTTCCATCTGTGGGAGTAGAGTCCACTGCCCCTGCCCGTGACTCCGGTGGCTGGACCTAAATTTAATCTTATTCTTCTGGCACCATTTATACCCTGATATTTCTCTTACTGTTCCTTGTTCCCTTGGCAGAATGACTGGGGATGAAGGGAGTGAGGGAGGTATTTAAGCCTTTGGCTGGGGTGTATTTGCCTCCTCCTGGTGGCAAGGTTCTTAATTCCCACAAGTAATTAATGAAGAAGTGGACTCTCCTCCCACAGATGGTAATTAAATTATCAGGTAAGCATAATTTATGTTTTTGTTCAGTCATCCTTTTTTTTCTGTTTCAAGAGACCATAAAAGTTAAACTTGGATGTTGACACCTATCGGAGTCCAATTCAATTGCATTTTTTATTTGGGGATGTGAGGTAGCTTAGGCCTAATTCAAAAAATTAAATATTGGAGGAGTTTTAGATGAAACAGTTTTCAAATACAGAGGACTGTCATTTATGAACAATGAATTCAAGTGTCAAAAATAACAAAAAAAATCTAATATAGAGTGTGATTATTTCTAAAAAAGTGTCATTTTTTGCTCCTTCCCCGTGATAACTAGCTTCTTGTCCTTGTGTCTCTAATAAATACTTCATAAGCATGATGCATTGTTGTATTAGAAAAAAAAGCCAAAAAAACAACAAATTTTCATGCCTATAAAATCTTACTCCACCATATAAAAAAAAAAATACAAACACAACAGTTTTCATAAAGAAAAATTAAATTAAAAGAAATTATGTGGCAGATATATATATATATATATATATATATATATATACATATATATATATATATACATACATACACATACACACATACAGTGTACTGTATATATATATATATATATATATATATATATATATTATCAGCTTTGTTATTCATCTGGATTAATAGAAACATTAATAATGAATAAATAAAAACTTTACAGAAAAAAAACAACATGGGAATACAGAATATGGAAAAAATTACTACTTCTCAAAAATAGTTGTTCAAAGAGTGTTAATATTTTGAGGGAGATGAAGAATAAGAATTTAAGATGTGAAACATAAGCACGAGAGTGAGACGTTTAAGATGGTTTTAAACGTTTTCTATCTGCCATCAAATACTCGAACGGTAAATGTTTAAACAAACAGAATTGAAAATGACTGGAAGGAAAGGAATGAAAAAAAAATAGCAGGGGGCCCTGCTCTATTGAGATTAAAGTTTAAATCTTCCTGCTAATGGTTTAAAATGAATGTTAAAAGAACTAGGGCAGGTGAACGTTAAAGTTTTTCTCAGGTTTTTTTTCCTACAAAGGGCTATATTACAAGTGGAGCGCTAATTTATAGTGTGCCTGTAATCGGGCATATTCGCCTGTTTACGGGAGTGCAATAAATAGCCAGCCATTACAAGTGGATGATTATTGCTACCGCCAGCTCGCGGTAGCAATTAGCACTCCGAAAATTAACCAGAGATCAGATCTCTTAATTAAAAAAAAAATGCACAAAGCAGTTTTTAGAGGTTATAGTTGGCAGGTGTGGGATGTTCATGCTCTATCTGAATCATTAAAGGTAAATTTTGACTTTAATGTCCCTTTAATATTGTGTATTCTCCCCAGGACCTTTTTAGCGGAGGTACCACCTGCTAAAATTTTAGCCAATATTAAAAAGGGACATGAAACCCAAAATATTTATTTCATGATTCAGACAGAGAAAACAATTTTATAACATGTTTCCAACTTACTACTATTTTCTAATTTGCTTTTTTCTCTGGTTATCCTTTGTTGAAGAGATATCTAGATAGGTAGTGTGTTCTTGCTAATGTATAACATTGTTGCAAAACCGCTGCCATATAGTGCTGCAGACACGTGCACACTCCTGAACTGACTTTCCTGAACTGTTTAAAATGTTATGTTCTATCTTAATTGTTAAATAGATTTTTTTTTTTTAATGTCCCTTTAACCCCTTAAAGGGACATGAAACCCACATTTTTTCTTTCATGATTTAGAAAGAGAATGCAATTTTAAACATCTTTCTAATTTACTTCTATTATCTAATTTGTTTTATTCTCTTGATATTCTTTGCTGAAAAGCATATCTAGATATGCTCAGTAGCTGCTGATTGGTTGCTGCACATAGAAGCCTCATGTGATTGGCTCACCCATGTGCATTGCTTTTCTTCAAATAAGGATATCTAAAAAATGAAGCAAAATAAATAATAGAAGTAAATTGTAATGTTGTTTATATTTGTATGTTCTATCAGAATCATGAAAGAAAGATTTTGGGTTTAGTGGCCTTTTAAGGACCAGACCATTTTTCAATTTCTTACCGTTAAGGACCAGGGCTATTTTTACATTTCTGCAGTGTTTGTGTTTAGTTGTAATTTTCCTCTTACTCATTTACTATACCCACACATATTATATACTGTTTTTCTCGCCATTAAATAGACTTTCTAAAGATACCATTATTTTCATCATATCTTATAATTTACTATAACAAAATTTAAAATATGAAAAAATGGAAAAACACACTTTTTCGAACCCCCAAAATCTCTTACACATCTACAACCACCAAAAAAAAAAAAATGCTAAATAGTTTCTAAATTCTGTCCTGAGTTTAGAAATACCCAATGTTTACATGTTCTTTGCAAGTTATAGGGCAATAAGTACAAGTAGCACTTTGCTATTTCCAAACCATTTTTTTCCAAAATTAGCGATAGTTACATTGGAACACTGATATCTGTCAGGAATCCCTGAATATCCCTTCACATGTATATATTTATTTTTTAAAAGACAACCCAAAGTATTTATCTAGGCCCATTTTGATATATTTCATGACACCATTTCACCGCCAAATGCGATCAAATAAAAAAAAATGTTCACTTTTTCACAAACTTTAGGGTTCTCACTGAAATTATTTACAAACAGCTTGTGCAATTATGGCACAAATGGTTGTAAATTCTTCTCTGGGATCCCCTTTGTTCAGAAATAGCAGACATATGGGTTTGGCATTAATTTTTGGTAATTAGAAGGCCGCTAATTGCGGCTGCGCACCACACTTTTATTATGCCCAGCAGTGAAGGGGTTAATTAGGTAGCTTGTTTGGTTAATTTTAACTTTAGTGTAGAGATCAGCCTTCCACCCACTGATCCTTCCCTGACCCCTCTCAAACAGCTCTCTTCCCTCCCCCACCTCACAATTATCATTGCCATCTTAAGTACTGGCAGAAAGTCTGCCAGTATAAAAATAAAGGTGTTTTTTTAAATATATTTTATATGAAGTGTAGGATCCCTTATTACCCCCCAACCTCCCTGATCCCCCCCCAAACAGCTCTCTAAGCCTCCCCCCTCGACCTATTGGCCTCTATCTTAGGTATTGGCAGCTGTCTGCCAGTACCCAGTTTACTAACAAATTTGCCCTTTAAAAAAACAAAAAAAAAACAAAACATAAATCCCCTATTTTCTGTAGTGTAGCTTCCCCCCCCCCCCCCAATACCCTACCCCCCTCTCCCTCCCGGGGTCGCTGGTCCTTAAGGGCATAACGACCAGTGTTGTACAGGGTATTTTTTAGTGCACAAATTATCATTAAATACATTTATGTTAAATTATGCAATTAGTTTGTGCTTTGGATAGCAGAAAAATTATATAATATTAGAAAATATTGCACTGCCACTACCCGGCTGGCAACATTATCTGTATTATTTATTTCCTAATAAATTATTTGCAAAAGTTGACACAGCCTTCTGTTTTCACCTTTTTAGTTAAAAATAACCAAACTTATCATAGTATTACTCACAAAGCCTACTGAATTTATCCCTCAGTGTAATGATCACTTGCTACTCAGAGTTTGGGGCAATAAATATAAAAAAAAATACAAACACAACTGTGAACATTTTTTAAGAGACATGGATTATTCTTTATGAAATCCAATTTTTCTCATGCATTTTAATGAACAGGATTTTTACAAAGCAAAAGATCTAAAGTTCTGTGATACTATATATCTGCTCTCCCTGGTAAACATCATGATTAGATGTATGGTAGAATAAAGCCTGGTTTGATCAATACATAACTTTAGAATTAGATGCATATCTGGCTTGCTGTTTGGGAGGTTTCCACAAAATATACAAATGGCAATGCCCACAGACTATAACAGGGGTTTTCAAATCTGTCTTTAGGTCTCCCTAACAGGCCAGATTATCAGGATATCTGAACTGGAGCCCAGGTGAAATAATCAGCTGATTGATAAATATGGCTATTAATCTGCTCTCACCCACGATAATCCTGAAAATCTGATCTGTTATTGAGGCTTGAAGGGAAGGTTTGAAAAGCCACTGGACTAGAAGGCAATAACTGTACAGTAGATTACACGTGCTGTCAATAGCTTTTTCAAAGGCTCATCCTGGTCTGAACAGTATACACTGCAATTCCTTACCACTGCCTACTATATATATGAGGTATTTGTTTATGATTATTGAGAACAACCCCCCCCCCCTTCAAATGTACTTCTACTAGACTGTCCCTTTAATAGTGTTATACATTTGCAAGATAACTAGATGGCAGCAGTGTTCATTGCCACTCAGGGCTCTAGACACAACATGCATGCTACCTACCTAAATATCCTCTTCAACAAAGAATAGCATGAGAATAAAGCAAATTGGAAAATAGAAGCAAATTTAAAACATTTGAAAAATTGCATGGTCTGCCTTAATCACAAAAGAACATTTTTGGGTTATGTGTCCCTTTAAGGAAAAAAAACCCCAAAAAAACATCACAATCTACATTGGCTGTTTTTGCTTTAAAATACAGTTGTCTTTGTTCT
The DNA here is from genome assembly GCF_027579735.1 of Bombina bombina. Classification (NCBI taxonomy): domain Eukaryota; kingdom Metazoa; phylum Chordata; class Amphibia; order Anura; family Bombinatoridae; genus Bombina; species Bombina bombina. The sequence goes on along the minus strand of NC_069504.1, from coordinate 769,698,466 downwards.
ACTCCCTTCACATTGACTAGAGTGCCTCCGTCAACCTTAAATAAATGTACTTGACCCTGAAACATTGGCACAGTGATTGCTCAGAGCCCAAGCTCTGATACCTGTCCCCAATTGGCCACTGCAAAAGGAGACCAGCAACATGAATTTACACTGTGCTGATAAAACATTACTAAAATATTGTAAAGCTTTTATTTTAAATTGGGAAACTTTTGCTTTGCAGTGTCTGATATGCGCTATGCTTGTATAAAAATAAAATGTTTTCAAGTCCCTTTAACATCTACTCTCCACAACTGATTGACTCATTCCTTATTACCGTCCCTAAGGAATCTCAGCTGTTTGTTGCAAAATCTCAATCATCTCACCTCGAATATAAGCTCGCATGAGCTATTCCCTTAATCCCCTTAGTATTATGTATTTCCATTTAACGTTGTACTACACTGCAGAACATGTTAGCGCTTTATAATTAAGTAACCCTTTACTATAGAATGCTACATTGCCATATTATTTAGCCTCTATACCAGCTGCAGAGTTTCAAATGTATGGGAAATTGTTTCTTTGGGTATATTTTTGTGTATGAAATAGCCGGCTGGTCTTGTAGGCAGAGAATACCTCATTATCTTATAAGTCTAATTATTTACACAAATACTCTTTATCTTATTTATAACTGTTTACTCAAAAGCCAATATTTAGAGAGAACAATGAATAATGAACATTTTAGTACCTCTCTGTCACAGCCCCAACTTGGAGCATAATTTTATCTAAACTCTTATGTACATGTTTGTTTTTTGTAACCAGAAGTTAAGTTCAGAAATATTCAGTATGGGTGGGTATACAATAGGCAAAATCAACTATTTCAAGTGAGTTATTTGTAAATAATACACTCCACTAGGTAAAAAAAAAAATGGAACACATTAAAGAACAGACAATATTAGAGTACACTGTCCCTTAAAGAAACACTGATATAAAATGTCTCAAAGGGTAACGTGCATAGTAAAGTGAAAAAGTGTCACATAGACATGTGCCAGATATAGCGCCAGTGACAGTTCTAGTAGAGAAGCAAGGGATGCAAAGCACCCACAGTCTTTTATTCTGCACCCATCTGGGTTACAGAGGAGGGAAAAAAAAAAAAAAAAAAAAAAAAAAAAAAAAGGTAAATATTACTATTCCCTGACCCTGTCCTTTTAGGCCAGGTATGGGAACCCTGATATTTCAGAACTACATTTCCCATGATGCTCAACTGGACTTCAGAGTGCCTAAGAATCATGGGTAATGTAATTCTGAAACATCAGGAGGGCCAAGGTTCCCCACCCCTGTTTTAGGCAGACAACATCAACCAACTGCCTAACGACACCTCTGGACCACCTGTCTCTGCCCTCAGAACACATATGATTCCACCCCTGCCTGTCTTTACCTTGCCCATAGAACAACTGTAACTCCACCCAGCTGTGTTTGCCTCCCTATAATAAAGTTTCTGGAACCACTAGGGGTCACAGTGAAATATCACAAAGAAACTATACCATAGTAAAATGTGCTAGGTAATGTGTTCTATACCCATACAATGAGCCTGATTAGGTGCTTATGTGATTAGATGCAGAAGTGACATAATAGTAAAGAATTACATTGTGTGTTGAGTGTAGTGTTTTCTCCATCTGTTGCTTTCCACATGGGCATAATATTTCCAAACATTTGCTGGATTTGCATTCAGTAAAACTGAATTTTAAAATAAAATTCCTGAAAACAGAAAAACATATTGGATACCAATTTGTTACATTCTGGGGTATGCACAATTGTCTAATTTCTTTTTAAAGGGATATGAAAACCAAAATTATCCTTTTGTGATTCAGAGCATATCATTTTTAAAAAAAGTTTCCAATTTACTTCTATTATCAAAATTGCTTTGTTCGCATGATATTCTGTGTTGAAGAAATACCTAGGTAGGCATCTGGAGAACTACATGGCAGGAAATAGTGCTGCCAAATAGTTCTCTTGCAATTGGATAACATTCTAGCTAAATTGCTGCCATATAGTGCTCCAGAAATGGGCCGGCTCCTAAGCATATATTACTTGCTTTTCAAAAAAAAGATATTAAGAGAACAAATACAATTGATAACAGAAGTAAATTAGAAAGTTGTTTAAAATCGCAGGCGCACTCTCGCTGTATTTCAAACCTGTCCTCAGGACTCCTTAACAGGCCACATTTTGAAAATATCTGAACTGTATCACAGGTGAAATAATCAGCTGATTAGTAAAAAAAAAAACTCCTCACAACTTAGCCGCTTGAAAGTTTACGGAATCCATAAAGATTGAGAAGCGAGTGGCGAGATCAGCTTCATCGAAATCAATGAGCGGCTTCTATCTAGCATCTGTTAGACATGAGAGTCAAAATGACCCACTCATGATTGGCAGAAAGCATGTCGTTTTAAGACACTTTTATTATCAAGATTACGTCTCTTGGTATCCTTTGTTGAAAAGCATACCTAGGTAGTCTCAGGAGCAGTAATGCATCAATGGGAGCTATCTGCTGATCGGAGGCAACACATACATATGCCTCTTGTCATTGGTTTACCCAATATCTTCACCGAGGTCCCAGTAGTGCATTACTGCTCTGAAACTGACTTTAACTATGTGTTTAATCCCTTTGCATGGGGTTAAACACATAGGGCCCAATGATCTACAGCTCGCCAGTCTTGTGTGTACTGTGAGGTCCCTCAAAAAAATATCATGCTCAAAACGCCCCTAATGATTTTGTGAGCCTTCCCTCCAGGTGAGCAAGTTTTTAAAGGGACATGAAACTCAAAATAAGTCTGTCTTTCATGATTCAGATAGAGCATACAATTTTAAACAACTTTCCAATTTACTTTCATTATCCAATATGTTTAGTTTTCTTGGTATTCGTTGCCTAGGTGGGCTCAGGAGCAGCACTGTACCAAATGGGAGCTAGCTGCTGATTGGTGGGTGCTCATATATGATTCTTGTCATTGGATCATCAGCTGTGTTCAGCTAGCTCCCAGTAGTGCTTTGTTGCTCCTTCAAAAAAGGATACCAATATAATAAAGCAAATTTGTTAATAATAAATCGGAAAGTTGAAAAATAAAATGGGTTTCATGTATGGACCATTTAACACAATGTATCTGTTAATGGAAGGCAGGTCCTCTGGTGATTGGCTGAAAAAGATAAGTAGATTGAGCCTAAATGACTGAATAGATAGACCCTTCATAACGATGAGGCCCCTCAGCAGGTTAATGAGTGTCGAGAGACACAGCCTATTAAAGTCTTTTGCAACTCCAGTCGTCAAGTACCCCTAACAGGCAAGATTTTCATGATATCTTAACTAGAGGTGAAATAATTAGTTGATCAGTAACCATGGCTACTAACCTACTCTCACCCATCAGCTGATTTTTTTCACCTGTGTTCTAGTTTAACTGATGGTAAACTCTCCAATTTAGGAAAACAGTTCCAGAATATTAGAGATATTTTAGATAGAGTTGAATTCATCAGTTGTAATGAAGATGCGCTATATAACTTACTTTTTAATATAGCGTTGAAATTCAAATACCCCGTGCTCTGCTGCCTTACTTCAAAAGTAATTTTTTTCTGTGAGCTAACGGTTTGAACTGTTCTCCAATCAGCGCTCTATCTACAACAAAAGTGCCTAAAGGCAAGAGCGCTGATTGGAGAACAGTTCAAACCTTTAGCTCACAAAAAATATGACTTTTGAAATAGGCAGCCGGAGCGCAGGGTATTTGGTACAACGGATGAGTTAAAGTCCATCTAAAATATCACTAACATTCCAGATCTGTTTTCATAAACTGGAGAGTTTACCATCACTTTATATCATGAAAATCTGTCCTGATAAGAATACTTGATGACTGAATTTGACAAACACTGGCCTGCTATGAACCTCTAAAGGCACATGTCTACTGCATGTAGGGTTGCCACCTCGGACATGTTTTCCTGGAAACTTATTAGTTATACATGCTGCAGGGTGTGCAGGACACAAATAGTGAAACTGAGCAACACTGTTCAATGTTCATGTTCCTCTCTGCACACCCTGCAGCATGTATAACTCATAAATGTCCAGGAAAACATGGCCGAGGTGGCAACCATAACTGTATACCCTTTTCTCATACACCTGGTGCTATGGAATTAGGGGGTCACTTCCCAGATAAATAAATTCTATTGGTGAATTTTAACAATAAAAGTGAAATTGCATGCTGTATCTTCACATTGTTGATAAAGATTTATTTCATTAAAGGGACAGTCTACACCAGAATTTTTATCATTTTAAAAAGATAGATAATCCCTTTATTACCCATTCCCCAGTTTTGCATAACCAACAGAGTTATATTAAAGGGACATTGAACACGATTTTTTTTTCATGATTCAGATAGAGCAGGCAATTTTAAGCAACTTTCTAATTTAGTCCTATTATCAATTTTTCTTCAATCTCTTGCTATCTTTATTTGAAAAGGCATGAATGAAAGCTTTGGAGCCAGCCTATTTTTTGTTCAGTACCCTGGATAGGGCTTGCTGATTGGTGCCTGCATTTAGCCATCCAATCGCCAGCGCAACCCAGGTTCTCCACCTAAAATGGGCCGGCTCCAAAGCAATTATTCCTGCTTTTTCAAATAAACATAGCAAGAGAACTAAAAAAAATGATAATATTAGTAAATTAGAAATCTGCTTAAAATTGCATGCGCTATCCGAACTATGAAATAAAAAAATTGGGTTTAGTATCCCTTTAATACACTTTTTACCTTTGTGATTATCTTGTATTTAAGCCTATGCAAACTGCCCCTTTATTTCAGTTCTTTTGACAGACTTTCATTTTAGCCAATCAGTGCTGGCTCCTAGGAACTCCACGTGCGTGAGCACAGTGTTATCTATATGACACACATAAACTAACATCCTCTAGTGGTGAAAAAAACTGTAAAAATGCCCTGAGATAAGAGGCAATGTTCAAGGGTTTAGGAATTAGCATATGAACCTCCTAGGTTTAGCTTTCAACTAAGAATACCAAGACAACAAAGCAAAATTGGTGCTAAAAGTAAATTGGAAAATTGTTTAAAATTACATGGCCTATATGAATCATGAAAGTTTATTTTGGACTAGACTGTCCCTTTAAACCAAACCTTTTTGTTTTATATACATATTAAATCCATTTTTGTTGCTGTGATTCATAAATTATATTTTATTTTACCTTTAAAGGGACATTAAACCCAACATTTTTCTTTCATGATTCAGACAGAGAATACAATTTTAAACAAAATTCCAATTTACTTCTATTATCTAATTTGCTTCATTATTTAGATATCCTTTGTTAAAGAAATAGCAATGCACATGGGTGAGCCAATCACATTAGGGAAATATGTGCAGCCACCAATCAGAATCTACTGAGCCTATCTAGATATGCTTTTCAGGAAGGAATATCAAGAGAATTAAGCAAATTAGATAACAGAAGTAAATCAGAAAGTTGTTTAAAATTATATTCTCTATCTGAAGCATAAAAGAAAAAAATTGGGTTTAATGTCCCTTTAACTAAAACTCCAAAAAATAGATATTTAAAGGGATAGTCAACACCAGAATTTTTGTTGTTTTAAAAGATAGATAATCCCTTAATTACCAATTCCCCAGTTTTGCATGACCAACAGTTATAATTATACACATTTTACCTCTGTAATTACCTTGTATCTAAGCCTCATCAGACTGCCCCCTTATTTCAGTTCTTTTGACAGACTTGCATTTTAGCAATTAGAGGCTGTCTCCATGGTAAATTCACGTGCATGAGCTCAATGTTATCTATATGAAACACGTGAACTAATGCCCTCTAGTGGTGAAAAACTATCAAAATGCATTTAGATTAGAGGCGGCCTTCAAGGTCTAAGAAATTAGCATATGAACCTCCTAGGTTTAGCTTTCAACTAAGAATACCAAGAGAACAAAGCAAAATTGGTGATAAAAGTAAATTGGAAAGTTGTTTAAAATTACATGCCGTATTAGAAACATAAAAGTTTTTTTTGGACTTGACTGTCCCTTTAAGTGTCCATGATTTTTTTTAATACTGAACACCTGGCAACCCTACTAAAAAGGCCAAAAAGCAAATTCAGCAACCTAGGTTTTGTTTAAACTGCTGCAAATTGCCAAAGCTAGCTAATTCATTTGTAGCATTAGGAAGAAAACCTAGGTTGCAGAATTTTCTTTTTTGGTTTCTTTAGCATCAGACAAGCAAACTTTTTACACAACACCAAGAGGTGTTTAGTCCCTTTGAAAAACATATAAAATGATTTAATTTTTTTTTAATGTAAAAATGATGAGCAGGAAGCTGTTTAATTTTATTTTTAAATTGGATTTAATTATCCACTTCAGTTCATAGAGAACATTATTACCTGCTTCATGGCACTGTCAGTAAGAAAGCTACAGCGAATCATGTCTGCTCTACTATTAATAAATCTACCCCAAAATGTATTTCTCTATAATGTTTTATTGAGCATACTACTTTTCTTATAATTTAACCAAAATTGATCCTACAGGTTTTTGAACCAGAACTCTTACATATTGCAAAGTAATTGCTTGATCAATCTAGTCGCTAACTGGCCATAGCAATAAGATGACATAAAATAAAAAATACTCAAGGCTTTTTCAAGGGATCTGCTCCTGGATTGCATACAATGTTCTGACATTGTCACAGTTTATATGTAGATTTTGTGAATACTATGCATATTTCATTTGTTTAAATTATAGTCCTTTTAAACAACACATTTATGGTCGGTCTACTTGTGACAATAATTGTAGTGCCTTATATAGAATCGTATCACCACTACTGGGTTTTGGAAAATAGGGAAACAACAGCCTAATCTTGTTAATCTGTAGTTACACAATGATCTACGATTTGGACACGGCTGCTCTATATTAGATCCTTAGGATAGGATTTGAATCAGGAAGAAGCCAGATGCTTGTGGCTTTCAGCTCATTTCTGAGCCGGATTTCTTCTTGTGAAAGTGCAACCCACTAAACCTGGATTTGCACAGATCTAAGACTAGGTGCTAGCGGCAAACACAATGCATTATCCGATTGGTTGTGCATCCGGTGACCTCACAGAGACACAGGCCAATCAGATCAGGTGTATGGTCCATTTGGGATGAGCGCTTACATCAGTACACATACATGTAACATGTATGTGAGGCATTATACACCACACATACTTGTTACACCATTTATACGATGGATACTGTAATTTCTCCCATCTTCACTATCTATTTTTGCCTCCGCCTGGGGGGTTCAAGGGTTTACTTGGGGTGGATGCCAGAGGATTGGCGGGCACCCCCCTAACCCCCTAGGCAAAAACAAATAGTGAAGATGGGTGAATTGCAGTGCCCATCTGATTGGCCGTATCTGTGAGGTCACCGGATGCACAACCAATCAGATAATGCATTGGGTTTGCCACTAGCGCCTTGTGATCTAAGTGTGTTGAACTTTCACAAGAAGAAATCCGGCACTGAAAAGAGCTGAATGTCACAAGCGGCCGCCTTCTTCCTCATTCAGATCCTAACGAAGGATCCACATGGCACATCCCTAGTCCTTACCACTCTCCAAGAATCCATAAGAGAACAGGTTATAATATATTACAGTTGCAAATGTACCGGATGTTTGTATGAGCGTCCATCTATTCTAGTTTCAGCAGAGTTGACTTATAGTGTAAAACTTTCTCGTTCAGGTGGAGTGTTTGGTAAATAACTTTTTTTTTCTTGATAGGGTTAAGCAGAGCTGCACTTCCATTCGGGCTGATGCGGCGAGAGCTGGCGTGTGAAGGATACCCGATAGAGCTGAGGTGCCCAGGAAGTGATGTCATCATGGTGGAGAATGCCAATTACGGGCGTACGGATGACAAGATCTGTGATGCAGACCCCTTTCAGATGGAAAACGTGCAGTGCTACTTGCCTGATGCCTTCAAAATAATGTCACAGAGGTGCGTGATGTTTCTTATACATGCTACATTGTGTATTTATGTATTGACAACTGAATATCAATATCATCTTCCAACAAACACCAAAATCTGTAGCATAGTTCACATTCCTGTAAGGATAAGTAAAAAAAAGTAGCGATAACAAAACGTGCACAAGTGATTGGGATCTAAAACACAGTAATGTGCAAAATTATGCATTTAGGACACAAAGGTGGAATGTAGAATACATTGTACTGTACTATTAGAAAAAAAAAAGAAAACAATTTCGATATAATGTCAGATGATTTAAAGCAGACTTGTCCAAACAGCAACCTTTTGGGCTAATATTTGAGCATTCAGGTAACATACAGCTATTATTTCTGGGTATTTAAACATGGTATTAGAACATATATATATATATATATATATATATATATATATATATATATACACACACACACAAACTAACAACCAGCTCATAACCAATGTAATGTTAGCCTGTTCTATGGCGATTTACCACCTGGGTGCAGCTTCTTTTAGCCCAGTAATGCTTTTCACAGAGTAGAACTTTCCTGTAGCATATAAGTCTGATCCCACCTATAACGGTCAGTCCAGCACTGAAATACCAGGCAATTCCTCTCTGAACAAGGAACACAGCAACCCCAGACGATCGTTTCAGGCCTTCATTGGGCCTTGTCAGTGAGGTGTAGCCATATTCCTCTAAGCACACTGAGCAAGGAGTCCACGTCTGGTTTCCCCTTTTTCCCATAGGGAGACTAAATACACAGACGTACATACATATTAGGCGGGATCAGACTGATATACTACATGAAAGTTCCACTCTGTAAAAAGCATTACTGGGCTAAAAAGTTGCACCCAGGAGGTAAATCGCCATAGAACAGGCTAACAATGGTATTGAGCCAATTGTTTGTTCCTGTGAGTGCACTTCTCTCTGTATGTATTTAGTCACCCTATGGGAACAAGGGGCAACCAGACGTGGACTCCTTGCTCAGTGTGCTTAGAGGAATATGGCTACACCTCACTGACGAGGCCCAATGAAAGCCAAAACGATCGTCTGGGGTTTCTGTGTTCCTTGTTCAGAGAGGAATTGCCTGGTATTTCAGCGCTGGACTGACCGTAATAGGCGGGATCAGACTGATATACTACAGGAAAGTCCACAGAAATACAAAAATAGCATCAGCCCTGTTCCTTAAAAAAAATCCTTCCTTTATTAAAGCAACATGAGGATAAAAAAGCAACGTTTTGAGTCAAGTAGACCCTTAATCATGCTACAGACAATAGTTAACCACCTTCTTATATATCACCTGTATGCAAATTACCTGTAATAAACCATTTTGGCTCTCATTCATGAGTTTGAAGTGATAGTTCCCCCTACTGGTCAGGTTTTGAAAAGGTTGTTATTTTCTTTTTCTTTCATATTATCTATCATATAATATACATTCTTCTTATGATCTGATGGAGAGTGGATAACAGTCAGATTACAATAACATAAAATATACACTCATAAAAGCATTTATAAAAACAAATGAAGATCGTAATCTTTGTTTAAACCTATCGGATGTAGGGTTTTAAGGTGTTGTATCCAACATACTTCCCTTTTCTTAAGTAGTAACTCTCTGTTACCTCCACTCCTCTGTTTGGGAATATGGTCTAAGTTGGCTAACAGGATGGCCTGCTGACAAAAAAATGTGATGAAACAGGAAGGGTTGTATCCTTGCATCTGATGGAAAATTTATGGGCACTTATTCTATCTTTTATGGGGCGTATCGTTTCACCCACATAGCCCCGCCCACATGGAAATTTAAAAATATACACTACATAGTCTGTGTCACAAGTATACAAGCCATTGATCTCTCGCTTCTTCCTGTCATTAATTTGTGCAATAAATAAAAAAAAAGAAAATTTTGATATCATTTGAGATGATTTAAAGCAGGCTTGTCCAAACAGCAAACTTTTGGGCTAATATTTGAGCATTCAGGTAACATACAGCTATTATTTCTGGGTATTTAAACATGGTATTAGAACTTATATATATATATATATGCTGGCAAAAAGTATGGGGGCTGGGTGCTGATGTAAGGGTATATATCTGGCATATATGGGCTACAGGGGGCAGCAATGATCTGTCTGAGGAATAATATTTGGGCACATAGATGGTATACAAGCTCTACCGGGGGCATCATGCCTCTGGCCTGAGGGACAATGGCTGAACATATTAATGACATGTAGAGATTTCAAAACACATGTACATGCATGAGACTCCATTTCTAAACTGCCAGGACGACGAGGTTTGCTATCACAAACCTAATTTCCCCGGCCTCACGGCGAGTGGGCAGCATCCACTGCCTGTATATAACATTGCACAAACTGTTGGATCTGATTGGAATGATTGAAATCTGCCACCCCTTAGTTGGCAGAGAGGTTAAGTAACAGATCACATGAGCATGAAACAGTGGCGCAACAAAACTATTCTCGCAGCTTTATAAACGGTGCCCATTGTCTGGAGCCATACAACTAATATACAAAGGTTGTTGGGGACGTCGTGCACATGATCAGAGGGTGAAGTTTAGACCTAGAACTGGTATACAGGGGTTATTTATAGTTAAAGGGATGAGGTTTGGATACTAGGGCTGCTGGGGACATACCTTTTGATTGGGTGCTTCTGTAGTTATATAGCAAGTACCGTATATAGGGGCTGCAGGATGAAGCATGGGCCTGGTCTGATGTTTTGGGCGAGTATCTGATGTTTGGGTATATACATCTGGTCTGTACTTTGGGCAAACAGATGACATGCAGGGTTGCCAAACATGCACATAGCATGAGAGAACGTTTGGGCATACAGCTGGCAGTTTGGCGCAACGTAAGTGGACACAGTACTAATTTTTGGGCATACAGTGTTGATTTGGGTGCACATCTGGTTTGATTTAGGGCATGTTACTGGCTGATAACGACACTACCCATAGATTTATTGGTGTACAGGAGAGACACATATTCCTAACCAACAAACAGCAATTTTAGTAAGCATATGAACATGTTTCTCATAAAAAAAATCATATACTTGAAAATACTACCTTTTAAAATCAAGAGAAATACCCTAATGTTCCTATAAGATCACTTGTTAATATTGTGTTTATTTATGTATGTATGATTCTATCACTATGCAACGGTTTTATATAAGCCTGTATAACAGTGTATAGAATTTATTAGCATATCCTTGTTTGGCTTATTATTGGTTACATGATGCAGCACTGTGCAGAAGTTATTGTTGAGTTCTTTATCAAGGTTATTGTTAGGTTGGACTTGTAACATAATCCACAGAAGATGGGAGAGAAAGAAATAATGTCACAAAGTAATTATGTCAAATGTACTTTACATGTTTCAGGAAGGGAAGGGGTTAATGGTTTACACTTAGAAGAACTGATAAGGTGAATGCTATAATATGTTTGTAAGAAATAATATAGTAAAGAAAATTCTGCATGTCTCTGAAAGTGAAAGAGTTAATGGTGTGATACCCTACAGGACTGAAATATTCTCTAGACACTGCTGTTTAATGACACCTGATCTCAGCTGATGTAACACCAGAGCCCCCCTGACATATCCACACTCACGTACTGTACATAGAGGAATAGATAAATGTAGATACACAAGCTGAACTCATGCACAATATCATGGAAACATATACTCATACCATCTACATTCTCACATATAAACATGAATGTTATTCTGATACGCCTAATAAGTACACAAACACTGACACACTCTGGACAGAAATACAACTGGTATACAAAAACAATAACATGCAGAATGACAAATGTTATGTATATATTTTTTCTTACCATAGATTGTGTTTTTTTTTTTTATTTGCTTGTGGATATTCAGACACAGATTAAAATCCGTCACAGTGAAAAGGCTACCAAAAGAATTCAAGGGACAGTGAAATATTTAAAGGCAATTGAAAGTCAAAATTAAACATGATTCATATATAGAATGCAATAAAAAAATCAATTAACTTCTTGTAGCAACTTGACGTTGTTCTCCTTTGTTGAAGAGCACACCTAGGTATGTGTCAAATACTATATGGCAGTAGTTTTTTTTTTTTTTTAATAATGTATCACATTGCAAACACTGTTGTCAAATAGTGCTGAAGACGCACATTGCTGAACTTCGTTTAACAAATGATACCATGAGAACAAAGTAAGTTTGACAGTAGAAGTCAATTTGAAAGTTTTTTTTAATGGTAAGTTATATCTACATCCTAATTTTGACATGTCCCTTTAAAAGTATATATGCACATATTCCTTCAAACTGTGCACAAATAAATAGAGGTAGGTAGCCTTGAATACATTTATTAAAGCGTTTGTTACCAAAAGACAAGAAAGCAGAATATGCTGGAATTAAAATAAAAATAATGTTTATAGTATATTTTTTTCCTTTATTGTTTTTGTAGCATCAGGTCTGTTTTTTCTTCTTTTTTTTAGATTAAAAGGACAGTCTACTCCAAAATTGTTATTGTTTAAAAACATAGATAATCCCTGTACTACCCATTTTCCAACTTTGCACATCCAACAGCGTTATATTACTATACTAAATAAACAAGTATAACCTCGAAATGTCTGCCTGTTTCTAAGCCACTAAAGGCCGCCTCTTATCTCAGTACATTTTTATAGCTTTTAGCAGCTAGACAATTCTAGTTGATGCTATATAAATAACATTGTGCTCACTCCTAAGAAGTTCATTCATGAGTCAGCACTAATTGGATAAAATGCAAGTGTGTCAAAACAACTGAGATAAGGGGGCAGTCTGCAGAGGCTTAGATACAAGGTAATCACAGAGGTAAAAACTAGGGAAAGGGTTTAAAGGGATCATCTATCTTTTTAAACAATAACAATTCTGGAGTAGACTGTCCCTTTAATATGTAGCCATGAAATTTCCACTTTAGCATAAACATAGGCTGTCCAGACTACACAGGGGTTTCTTATGACCCTGGCACAATGTTTAATAGTATTGATGTGCATTGTGGGATACAGTTACCAATGCCGTACTCCTGTAAATGAAAAACAAAACCAAAAAGATCCCTTAAACCTATAAATATTCAGGTTTGAAAAACTACTGAAATTCAATTTTAATATTTTATAACATGTTTTACTGTTTACCTCTCTCTCATAAGAGATATCTATACATATACATATATATATAGATAGATAGATAATATATTTTAAAAAAAATTCTCTATGTGAAGAACATTGGAATATAAAACTATGATATAAACTTAGGGTTTAGCGCTGTAGGTCAAATGCAGTGTCGGTTTAGTGCGGGAGAGGAAATGTTAGTTTTTTCTTCTTCAGCGTGGTTCATTGAAGTCTATGTGGCCAATGAGTTAATGTCGGTCGCAATATCCAAAATCCTGAAGTTAGTGCGCATAGGGTTTCACTCGCGTACAAACAATTTACTTTTAAACTCGTAATATGCGCACTAACCACACACATTAAAAAGTTTACTTCTAGTGGTGTTTGTGCGCGAGAAAGTGCCCTAATTGTAATCTGGTCCAAAGTGTGTAATGTGTTAAAACACAATAAATATTATGGAACCTTTTTAGAATTTTAAATTAGTGGTTACCAACTCTATAGAGGGCAATGTTTGCAATTTAATAGTGCTCTGAGTTTTATCCTTTAAAAAAAGATCAAATTATATACCAACACCAAATTATTAAATAAAAATAGCTTTATTAAAATGATTTCAACTAGAAAATAATGAGCACTAAATAATAGCAATGCAATCAAGAAACATGTCAAAGAAATAATCTAGATCCCTAAAATTAAAGGTAAATAAAACACTACAATTTTATTCAACTTTATCAGGCTAGCAAAATAACTAGAACACAAATGAATAGTAACAGGCGCTATTAATGGAATAGTCTAGTCAAAATTAGACTTTCATGATTCAGATAGAGCATACAATTTTAAGCAACTTTCTAATTTACTTCGATTATCAATTTTTCTTTGTTCTCTTGGTATCTTTATTTGAATGTAAGCTTAGGAGCTGGTCCATTTTTGGTTCAGAACTTGGGTACCGCTTGCTGATTGATGGCTAAATTTAGGCACCAATCATAAAGCACTACCCAAGTGCTGAACCAAAAATGGGCCAGCTCCTATGTTTACATTTTTGCTTTTTTCAAATAAAGATGCCAAGAGAACGAGGAAAAAATAATAATAGGAGTAAATTAGAAAGTTGCTTAAAATTGCTGCTCTATCTGAATCATGAAAGTTTGATTTGGACTTTACTATCCCTTTAACTATTAAACAACGAATAGCTTTTTTCTTCCGAAAGAAATGGCCTTCCCCCTGGCCACTAAATATTGCAAGAAACTATAGCTAGGAGCGAGCTTTGAAATAAAGCTATAGTTAAAATAAAGAGATGTTGTAGTAAAATGTAATTATATATATATTTATTTATTAAGGAAAATATTTATTTCTTCTAAAGATGTGGTGAGTCCACGGGTTCATCTTTTGGGAACATCACTCCTTGCCAGCAGGAGGAGGCAAAGAGCACCACAGTAAAAACTGTTAAGTATCACTTTCCTACCCATAAACCCCAGTCATTCTCTTTGCCTCTATGTGCATGGAGGAGGTGAATTTTTTGTGTAATTAAAATTATATTTTCAAAGAAGATTGAGTCTTCAATCAAGCTACAGGGTATAACCTAGCCCACGTTAGTCTTTGCAGTCGAGCTGTGGTGGTTTTAAAGTGGTGGAGAACTTGCAAAGTGGTGCTTGCTCCTTTTCTCTACCTAAGCTGCCCTGATTTTAGATATCTAAGTTTGTTACTTGGCTACCGATGTTATCCTAGTCGCCGTGAGGAAAATGTGTCCTCTCATATTAGGAGCTGTTGTCATGTCAGACAGCAGAGCAGGTAAGTGCTGTTTTCCTTCCTATGGGGAGAGGGGCACTTTAGAATACCCATTTTATTTAATGCAAGGGACGGATAATGCACTCATGGGATGGGTGTTATTACTAGACATGCTCACAGGCACAGGTTAGAGAGACATGCGAGACTGAAGAGTCTCAAGGCCATTTTTTTTGTTTGTGTTTTTTAGCTGCACTGTTTATTATTGGGCCTGCACATTTCGGGTCTGTGTGAATTCTTGTTGCGAAGTGAGGAGGGCTTTAAAAGCGCAAGTGATACGTTGCAGGGTTGATCCGCTTCAAGTGGTGGTAAGAGCACCTCTGTATACTGAGGTGCGGAGGGAGTTTTTTTCTGAGGTCATTTTATTAAAAGTGTTTATTAAAGACTTATTCTTTTGAATTGTTTAATTCTTGTTGTATATTAAACACTAGAGAGTTTGAATAGAGGATAATACCAGTTATGTCTGATATGAATTCCACTAATTTCAATCCCTGTTTATTGTGTTTAGACGCACAAATTGCAGCTCCTATGCAGTTCTGTTCTTCCTGTGTAAAGACAAGTTTTTTTAATGTTGAGCCTTATGTCTCTCAGGAGGATGTTGTCCAGGTAATGCCAGGACCTTCCCCTATTTCGTCCTAAGCCTTTATGGCAGCTAACACTGTGTCCTGGGGTTCCTCTAACTCCCAGCGGAGCATTTTTAAAGGCACAGGTGTCATCAGCGATAGATTTTCAGGGAAGCGCAGGAGGAAATCTAAGGTTTTAGAGACTAGGGTATCAGTTTTTAACGCTGACCTTCAGGTTCCTTTAAGATCAGAAGATGAGGAGAATTCTCGCTCAGAGGGTGAGATTTCAGATTCAGACAGTATAATGCCCTTCTCTGATAGTGAAGGTTCTTCCTTCAAGTTTAAGCTAGAACACCTCCGGGTGTTACTAACGGAGGTTTTAGCTACTTTGGTTGATTCTGATACTCAGGCAGTAGTAACGCCTAAGAAGTCCAATAAACTTAATAGTTTCTTTGATGTTCCTTCCTCTTCTGAGGTTTTTCCGGTCCCAGATAGGGCTAAGGAAATTATAGCGCAAGAGTGAGAGAAACCAGGAGTGGTTTTTAATCCATCTCCGGTGTTTAAGAAAATGTTTCCAGTAGATTCTTCCATTACGGAGGTTTGGTCTTCGGTACCCAAGGTAGAGGGTGCCATTTCCACTCTAGCTAAGAGGACGACTATACCTATTGAGGATAGTTGCACCTTCAAGGATCCTATGGATAAAAAGATGGAGGTTTATCTTAAGAAGATCTATGCACATCTTGGTCTCCAATGGCAACCAGTGGTCTGTATTGCTACGGTGACTAGTGTTGCCTCATATTGGTTTGAGGCATTAACAGATTCTCTACAGGAGGAAATGCCTCTTGACGAGACTCAGGACAGAATCGTAGTTCTCAGATTCGCCAATTCCTATATTGCTGATGCGGTCCTCCAGTTCCTTAGATTGGGAGCTAAGGCTTCTAGTTTTGCTGTTTTGGCCAGACTGGCTTTATGGTTAAAGTCTTGGTCAGCTGATGTTTCATCTAAGGCTAAACTGATGGCTCTACCAGGTTTGGCGGAAATAATTTCTGATGTTACAGGTGGAAAAGGGTCTTTTCTGCCCCAGGATAAGAGGAGCAAATCGAAGGGACGTCAAAGTAATTTTTGTTCCTTTTGCAACTTTAGAGGGAAGTCCTCCTCATATTCGTCCAAGCAGGATAATAACAAGCCAGCCTGGAAACTGACTCAGTCCTGGAGTAAGAGTAAGCAGGCCAAAATGCCCGCTACCAACTCTAAGTCTGCATGAAGGGGTTGCCCCCGATCCAGGCCTGGATCTAGTGGGGGGCAGACTCTCTTAGTTAGCTCAAGTCTGGTTAAGGGAAGTTGCAGACCCATGGGTGGTGGAAATTGTGTCTCTGGGCTACAGGTTAGAATTCAAGGGTTGTCCCCCCAGAGGCAGTTTTCACCTTTCCAGGTTATCTGCAGACCAGATAAAGAGAGAGGTGTTCTTGAGGTGTATTGAAGACCTCTTGGCCCTGGGGGTGATTGTTCCGGTTCTGTTCTGTTTAGGCATGCTGTTTTTTGTATCCCTCCCTAGTCATCTGTGTACTCTAGCTTGGGTATTGGTGCCCAACAGTAATTAAGATGAACCGTGGACTCACCACATCTTTAGAAGAAGAAAAAAAAATTATGCTTACCTGATAAATTTATTTCTTCAACATGTGGCGAGTCCACGGACCCACCCTTTGTTTTTTGGGTTATTTGTTTTAGGTTTTTGACTAAACCTCTGTCCCTTTAAGTTGGGTCCGCCTAAAGGGGCATTCTAGTCCCAATGAAGTTAACCCCTTCATGCTGGGACTCATTTGTCTACATCGGAACAAAGTTCTGATATAAACAAATTAATAAATATTGAAATCACACGATTGTTCGCATGATTTCAATAAAGAGATTGAGTAAGGGGGGGAGTGCCTATGATGCCAGGCACACAAGGTGTGGAGGTGACTGTCTACTCCAGAACTGTTGTTGTTGTTTTAAAAGATAGATACTCCCTTTATTACTCTGCTTTGCATAACCCACACAGTTATATTAAAGGGACAGTCTACACCAGAATTTTTATTGTTTTAGAAGATAGATAATCCCTTTATTACCCATTTCCCAGTTTTGCATAACCAACACAGTTATAATAATATACTTTTAACCTCGGTGATTATCTTGTATCTAAGC
>NC_069504.1:769673357-769675857 GCF_027579735.1 Bombina bombina | reverse complement strand
TTTTTAAGCTAATCTTTGATAGTTTAGGAATAGCACATTTCAAATATTGATTCCTGGTGAAATACAGACCTTCTTTGATTGATTCCACCATATCAGTTGGATACAGCTGACAAAAAACAAATCTTAAGCTGGGCCATATCATGTCTAACACAGACAGAGCCCAAATAAAACCAGCAAATGCAAATTTAAAATAGATCTTGTTAGATAAGACACAGGACCTGTTTATCTGAAATGTTTCTGGGTTGGCGAAATTATTTATAGAGACAGTCTACTCCAGAATTGTTATTGTTTAAAAAGATAGATAATCCTTTTATTACCCATTCCCCAGTTTTGCAAAACCAACACTATTGTATCTAAGCTTCTGCAGAGTCAGACTGCCCCCTTATTTCAGTTCTTTTGACAAACTTGCATTTTAGCCAATCAGTGCTGACTCATAAGTAACTCCATGAGAGTGACCACAATGTTATCTGACACACATGAACTAACACCCTCTAGCTGCGAAAAATAAAATGTATGCTTACCCGATAAATTTCTTTCTTTCCGGATATGGTGAGTCCACGGCTTCATTAATTACTGTTGGGAATATCACTCCTGGCCAGCAGGAGTAGGCAACGAGAACCACAGCCAAACTGTTAAGTATCACTTCCCTTCCCACAAACCCCAGTCATTCGACCGAAGGTAAAGGAGAAAAAGGAGTAACACAAAGGTGTAGAGGTGCCTGAGGTTTAGTAAAAAAAAACTGTCTGAAAATAAAGGGCGGGCCGTGGACTCACCATATCCGGAAATAAATACATTTATAAAGCAAGTATAAAATGTTCTTTTCTTTCCTATGATATGGTGAGTCCACGGCTTCATCAATTACTGTTGGGAAATAATACCCAAGCTAGAGGACACAGATGAATAGGGAGGGACAAGACAGGCAAACCTAAACAGAAGGCACCACCGCTTGAAGAACCTTTTCTCCCAAAAGCCTCATCCAAAACAAAAACTTCATTTTTTAAAGTCCAAGAAAGAGAGACATCCCTCGTGTAAAGAGCTATAACTCTCTCAGGAGACTGCAGTCCCGCAGTCTAAAAAGTAAACAAATTAAACTTTTCAACCATAGAAAAGAGAAGTAGCAGAAGCTTTTTGTTACCAAGAAAACAAACGAAAACAGAAGAAAAATATTAAGCACGCACAACATCCAAATTGTGCACACACGTTCCTCACTAGATAAGAATGAGGACACAGAGAGGGAACAACAAATTCCCAAACAACATTTCTTAGGATAAAAAAAAACACCTTATCCAAATAAGATAAAGCAAATCACACTGCAAGCCAAGAGTACCTAAACTCTCAGAGCAAAAGATATAGCCAAAAAAAGAAAACTTCCAAGATAAAATTTTTAAAATCTATGGAATGCTACGGCTCTTACTGAGCCTGCTGCAAAACCTTAAAACCAAGGTTAAAACTCCAAGAGGAGCAACAGACCTAAAAACAAGCCTCATACTAATCAGGGTGTGACAAAAAGATTACACGTCTGGCCCATCCCCCAGACACTTGTGTAAAAAAAGGATATCGCAGAAATCTGACCCATCAGAGAACTGACTGACAAACCTTCCTCCAGACCTTCCGGAGAAAGGCAAAACTCCTGGAAATCCTGACCCTACTTCCAAGAGTAGTCCTGGGATTCACAAAAATCAGGAAATGTATGCCATACCTTATGGTAAAAAGTTACCAGAAACAGGCTTGCGAGCCTGAATCATGGTGTCAAAGACAGAAACACCACGCTTAGACAGAACTAAGCATTTAATCTCCAAACATAAAGCTTCAGTGAAAAAAGTGGATGAAAGAATGGACCCTGAATTAGACAGTCCTTCCTCAGAAACAACCACCAAGGTGGAAGAAATACATCTCAGCTAAATCTGAAAACCAGGTCCTGCGAGACAATGCAGGATTATTAAAATACCTATGCTCACTCCCATTGGATACGATCAATGACTTGTGGAAGGAGAGCAATCAGACAAACCCAAGGAACCACCAGCCTGCTGATCTCTTGACTCTAAACATAACTTGGAGGCATGGTGTACTGCCATCTCCAACTCCAGCACCCCACATTGAAGGTTAACCTGGAGAACACCTCCAGGAGAAGCCCCCACTCCCTGGGATGAAAAATCTGACTGCTCAAGAAGTCCACTCCCGGTATTCACTCGCCAATCATGGCAAAGGAACTCCAGGTCCTCCAAGGTGGTTAACGTAAACCACTGAGATAAAAATTCTTTAACTAGAACCTGAAAAATGATATTCCCAACAGTAATTGATGAAGCCATGGACTCACCATATCTTAGAACGGAAAGGCAGGCTTCAAGGGCTTAGACATTAGCATATGAGCCTACCCAGGTTTATCCTTCAACAAAGAATACCAAGATAACAAAACAAATTTGATGATAAAAGTAAATTGGAAAGTTGCTTAACATTGCATGTCCTATCTGAATCATAAAAGTTTAATTTTGAATAGACT
>NC_069504.1:769525857-769668357 GCF_027579735.1 Bombina bombina | reverse complement strand
TGAATGTCACATTCAAATCGAATATCACATTCAAATCTAATATCACATTTGAATCGAATATCACATTCGAATATTACATTTAAAAAACACAGTATTAGACTAGAAATACAATTTAAAATTCGAATGTGACATTTGAATTCGAATGTCACTTTCGAATTCGAATATTACATTTAAAACACAGTATTAGACTAGAAATACTATTTCAAATTCAAATGTGACATTCGAATGTAGCATTCGAATATTACATTTATTAAACACAGTTGTAGACTAGAAATACTATTTCAAATTTGAATGTCACATTCGAATATTACATTTCGAAATTGAATGAATACATAGCTAAATATTCTATTCTTCGAACGAATATTTTCGAATTTTATTGAAATTTTCGAAAACGAAAATTCGAAAATAGAATGTTAGAATGTTATATAAACATTCGAAATTAGATTCAAACGAACGAATGTATCAAAATTCGTTTTAAATTTCGAATTTTTAGAAACATTCGCCCATCCCTACTTTTTACACAGAACTTACTCTGCTGAGCTGAGGAAATTGTGAGGTAAAATATCTTCCTTTTTTACATAGAGATGCTTAGGTGATATTTTCCTGTCAGCTTTTTACAGTTATACTGCATCAGTTTCAAGTGATTTAGCATACGAGTATTATGTCCCTTTAATTGGCTAGTTATATGTAATGTCTTATAACACACAAGAACCAGTAGAAATGCGAGAATACAAAAATCACAAATGCAATGTCTGGGAAAACTATTGTGCAATCAACTTCTTGCTATGTCTGTATGCATTTAATATTTTCATTAGTGTAATTTTAATTTACATTATTCAAAACAAGATTTTTTTTATCTGTAAGCATATCATGGCTTTGTGCTAAAAGGGTGTTTGTTCACTTTCAAAACCCATTGCATGAGTTTTTAAAAATATCAAGATTACATTTTTTTTTCTTTAAACGCCATTATACGCCATTTTGAAATTACAGTATTTTGTGTTGTGATGACAATATCATATTTATTTATAGTTTGTAAAATCAATGGTATTTGTTTAAAATAATAAAAAAAACACATTGTTTAATACATTTGATCTGGGGCATTATATGTATATAGTACATGTCTGTATGATTTGTTATTTATTTACAGTATACTGTAACATTGATCGTAATACATTTTTTCAAAATTCATTTATTGCAAAAAATGTGTAATTTTTCAATTTGGCGAGAATTTGTCAAGAAACAAGATTAACAGTATATACAGAATTCTTACACATGCTGGTTTAGTTAGTAGGCTTCTGCATTCATTTCACCTATATAACGAAAATATGGATATTTGTTATGTTTATAATAAATGAATATCCAGATGAATGCACCAATTGATTTAAAGTAAACAAAGAAATACGGACAGGATTAGTACGTCTATCCAGTGCTTTAGAGGAAAGTATAAGGCTACAGGTGATCTTTTTCACCTGTAGCAAAGGAACTTATAGATTTGTTTAATGATTAAGCTCTCATCCTATTGGCTGATTGGAACAGCCAATAGGATGAGAGCTGCTCAGATCCTATTGGCTGATTGAAACAGCCAATAGGATTTTAGCAGCTTTAATCCTATTGGCTGATTGGAACCTTTCAGCCAATAGGAATGCAAGGGACAGCATCTTGGATGACGTCACTTGCATTCAAGTTCCAGTTTATGGCGGCGACCGTATTGAAGAGGAGCTCCACGCCGGATGTCTTCAGGATGGACCCGCTCCGCATAGGATGGATGAACATAGAAGATGCTGCATGGATGAAGATAGAAGAGGCCACCCGGATGAAGCCTTCTTGCCGTCTGGATGGATCCTTCAAGCGGAACTTAAAAAATGGTAAGTGGATCGTTGGGGGTTAGTGTTAGATTTATTTAAGGTTTTTTTGGGTGGGTTTTATTTTCGAGTAGGGTCTGGGCAGATAAAAGAGCTAAATGTCCTTTTAAAGGGCAATGCCCATACAAATGCCCTTTTCAGGGCAATAGGGAGCTTAGGTTTTTTAGATAGGCTTTTTATTTGGTGGGGTTTGTTGGGTAGGTGGGTGGTGGGTGGTGGGTTTAACTGTTGGGGGTGGTGTTTGCATTTTTTTTTTTTTTACAGGTAAAAGAGCGGATTTCTTTAGGGCAATGCCCCGCAAAAGGCCCTTTTAAGGGCCATTGGTAGTTTATTGTAGGCTAGGTTTTTTTTATTTTGGGGGGGCTTTTTTATTTTGATAGGGCTATTTGATTAGGTGTAATTCTTTTTATTTTTGATACTGTGGTTTGTTTGTTTTTGTAACTTAGTGTTTTTTTTTTTACTTAGTAATTTTTAATAGTATATTTAAATAATTTGAGTAGGGTTAGGGTTTTTTAATATGTAATATAGTTAATTTAATTGCTAGTTTAATGTAATTGTAGTATAATAGAGTAGGTTAATTAATAGTTTAATATAGTTTATTTTAATTCTAAAGGTAAGTTAATTCATTATAAGATAGGGATGTTGTAATTTTAAAGGGACACTATACCCAAACATTTTCTTTCATGATTAAGGTAGAGAATACAATTTTAAACAACATTCCAATTTACTTCTATTACCTAATTTGCTTAATTCTTTAGATATACTTTAATGAAGAAATAGCAATGCACACAGTGAACCAATCACAGGAGGCATCTATGTGCAGCTACCAATCAGCAGCTACTAAGCATATCTAGATATGCTTTTCAGCAAAGAATATCAAGAGAATGACGCAAATTAGATAATAGAAGTAAATTAGAAAGTTGTTTATAATTGTATGCTCTTTCTAAATCATGAAAGAAAAAATTTGGGTTTCATGTCCCTTTAATGTAAAGTTAGTAGGTTGCTAGGTTTAGGGGTTAATAGCTTAATTTAGTTTATGGCGATGTGGGGGGCTGGCGGTTTAGGGGTTAATACATTTATTTAGTGTCAGCAGGGTTCGGGAGTGGCGGGATAGGGGTTAATAACTTTATTTAGTTGCGGCGGGGTCCGGGAGCAGCGGGATAGGGGTTAATAACTTTATTTAGTTGCGGCGGGGTCCGGGAGCAGCGGGATAGGGGTTAATAACTGTATTTAGTTGCGGCGGTGTCAGGAAGCGGTGGAATAGGGGTTAATAATTTTATGTAGATTGCGGCGATGTCGGGCCGGCAGATTAGGGGTGTTTAGACTCGGGGCTTATGTTAGGGTGTCAGGTGTACACGTGACTGGATTTCTACCATAGAAATCAATGGGATATCTGGCAGCATGGAACATAAGCTTTCGCTGCTTTCAGACTCCCATTGATTCCTATGGCATGCGCGGCCTCCAGGGTGGCGGATTGAAAACCAGGTACGCTGGGCCGGAATAGCCGCAAACGTACCAGTTAACTATTTGATAACTTTGAAAAAGTGTCAAATAGTGCCGAATGTGTATTCGAAACATCTGTAATGACGTAAACATCAATCTGTGTCGGATTGAGACCGGCAGATCGTATGTTACGTCACAAATTTCAAATTTTGCCGGTCTGTAGGCTTTGATAACTAGGTCGAATCAAGCTCGCCACAATTACGCTGCGGAATTCCAGCGTATTTGCGGTTGACGGCTTGATAAATATCCCCCACAGAGTTCATATAGGAGAAGAAAAGACACAGACAGTCCACAAAGATCACCAGTTCTCCACTCACTAGCGATAATCTTTAAAAGGGACATTGTACACTAGATTTTTCTTTGCATAATTGTTTTGTAGATGATCCATTTATATGCCCACCTGGGAGTGTTTTTGTAACAATGCATAGATTTGCTTACTTTTTAAGACTTGTAACCAAGCCCCACAGTGTCAGATGTATAAACACGTTTACAAACTGCTGGCTCCTGTTTATTTTATCTGTCTTTTCATATGCAGGGAATTGGGGGAGGGGGGGGAAGTATCTGCTCTTCTTTCCTGCCCCTTTCACTGGATGTATCTTTCCTGATTTAGATAGACAATACAATTTTAAATAACTTTCTAATTTACTTCTATTATCAAATGTTCTTACTTTGTTGGTATCCTTTGTTGAAAAGCAGGAAAGTAAGCTCAGGAGTGTGCACGTGTCTGCAGCACTATATGGTAGCAGTTTTGCAACAACGTTACACATTAGCAAGAGCACTAGATGGCAGCAATATTTCCTGTCATGTAGTGCTCCAGGCAAGTGCACGCTAGATATTTCTTTAACAAAGAATAATGTGAGAACTATGCAAATTTGATCATAGAAGTAATTTGGAAACTTTTTTTTTTTTTTTTTTATAAATATTATTCTCTATCTGAATAATGAAAGAAAAAAATGTGTTTCATGTCCCTTTAAAAATATAAATTTTACACATTAAAACACATCTAATGCGTTTCCGCTAGGGGCCTTACTCATAGATGCTTACAATTCTAACAGTCAATAAAAATAAGAGGCTCCAAAAGTCTTAAAAGTTTTTTTTTTTTTTACCTTTTTCATTAAAGGGACAAATCCAAATGTTTTCTTTCATGATTCAGATAGAACATTTAGTTTTAAACAACTTCAATCAATTTACATTATTATCTAAGTTGCTTCATTCTCTTGGTATCCTTTGTTGAAGAAGCAACGCCCTACTGAGAGATAGATGAATGCATTGGGTAAGCCAGTAACATACAGCATATATGTGCAGCCACCAATAAGCAGCTCCTGAGTCAATCTAGGTATCCTTTTCAACAAAAGATATCAAGAGAACAAAACAAAATTAGGTAATAGAAGTAAATTAGAAAGTTGTTAAAAAAATCACATGCTCTATCAGAATAATTGGGTTTCATATTCCATTAAATTCAGATCATCAATTCACATTTATTAATCTCAATTACTCTCTCATTGGTGGAGACATAACAAATGAAAATAAGTGTATAAAAACTAGTACTTAAGGTGATTTGTAAACTTTACATGTTTTAAAATCAGGTCCGGAATCTTAGCAATATTTCACAGGGACTCTAATTAATTGATCACTTCTAATGAAGATGCGCTGTAACTTACTTTTTAATCTATCCGTGCCATTCTAGAATACCCCGCACTCCCACAGCCCACCTCAAAACTAATTTTTTTTGTGAGCTAATGGTTTGAACTGTTCGCCAATCAGTGCTCTAGCCATACGGTACTTATTTTGTAGCTAGAGCACCCATTGGAGAACCGTTCAAACCATTAGCTGATAAAAAAAAAAAATTGAAGCGGGCTGATGAAGCGAGGAGGATTAAAAATGGCACGGCTAGATTAAAAGTAAGTTACAGCGCATCGTGATCAATTAAAGTTCATGTAAAATATCTCTTAGATTCCGGACCTGATTTCAAAACATGTAAAGTTTACTATGATTTTGAAAAAATGTCCCAGTGCAAAATAAATACAAAACACACAATGTAACAAAAAAAATAAATTGAAAAAAATCTACACTAAATATAGATCATATATTAATGTTTTTGTAACTAATGACGACTTAAAGGGACCCTGAACCCAATTTTTTTTCTTTCATGATTCAGATAGAGCATGAAATTTTAAGCAACTTTCTTATTTACTCCTATTATCAAATTTTCTTTGTTCTCTTGCTATCTTTATTTTAAAAGCAGGAATGTAAATCTTAGCAACCAGCCCATTTTAAGTTCAGCACCATGGATAGCGCTTGCTTATTGGAGGCTGACATTTACCCACCAATAAGCAAGCATAATCCAGGTTCTCAACCAAAAAATGGGCTGGCTCCTATGCATCACATTCCTGCTTTTTATATAAAGATAGCAAGCGAACGAAGAAAAAATGATAATAGGAGTAAATTAGAAAGTTGCTTAAAATTGCATGCTCTATCTGAATCATGAAAGAAAAAAAAATGGGTTTAGTGTCCCTCTAAAATATTTTAAATTAGGATAAACTATTTATGTCTGTCTATAATTTTTATTTACTGGTCCCGATTGGACAGTTTGAGTTGGTCATTATTTTGAGCATAATATGAAGTTTATGAAGCCTTTATGTTTGTTTCCAATTTTAACTTGATTACTCATCCTGCAACATACCAAGTAACAGTTAAAATAAATTTCATACAATAGAACAGCATTATTCAGTAATCAGGCTAGCATTATAAATGGTGAATGTAAATACTTATACAGGTAATCATATTTAGCAATAGAGTGAACAGATCCAATCAGCAGAGGGAAAAAAAATGTCCTTTATCTTTCACAGACCAAGACAGCAGGATATAGATAAGACAATTAAACTAGCAAGTTGCTGGCCTGGTCGGGGGCATGACTGGGCGCTACCAGTGGAAAAATGCCAAGATTTTCTCCAGCTTTCTGTAGGTACACAATAGTCTATGGCTATTAACTAGTTAATTAAAATGATACTAAACCCAATTTTTTTCCTTTCAGGATTCAGACAGAGCATGCAATTTTAAAGGGACACTGAACCCAATTTTTTTTCTTTCGTGATTCATGACATTTTAAGCAACTTTCTAATTTACTCCTATTATCACATTTCCTTCATTCTCTTGGTATCTTTATTTGAAATGCAAGAATGTAAGTTTAGATGCCAGCCCATTTTTTGCGAACAACCTGGGTTGTTCTTGCCGATTGGTGGATACATTCATCCACCAATAAAAAAGTGCTTTCCAGAGGTCTAAAGCAAAAAAAAAAAAAAATGATAATCGGAGTAAATTAGAAAGTTGCTTAAAATTGCATGCTCTATCTGAATCACAAAAGAAAAAATTGGGGTTCAGTGTCCCTTTAAGCAACTTTCTAATTTACTCCTATTATCAATTTTTCTTCATTCTCTTGATATCTTTATTTAAAAAGCAGAAATGTAGATCTTTGGAGCTGGCCGATTTTAGGGTCAGCACCCCGGATAGTTCTTGCTTATTGGTGGCTACATGTAGCCACCAATAAGCAATCATAACCCAGGTTCTGAATATAAAATGGGCCAGCTCCTAAGCTTTACATTCCTGCTTTTTTAGCTAAAGATAGCAAGAGAATGAAGAAAATGTGATAATAGGAGTAAATTAGAAAGTTGCTTAAAATGACATGCTCTATCTGAATCATGAAATACCAAATGTGGGTTTAGTATCTCTTTAATTAGTTTGTGACAGCACTGTAGAGTCTGTTTTACTATCACTGATGATTGAGATGGGTAATAAAGGTTTTGCCCACTCTGAGCTAGTGGATAATGAGACAAAATCCCCGGTGACACCAAGTCCTCAGATACACAGTGAAATTTCTCAGAGAATGAGCGGCTTTACTAAGCTTATCCTTTAAACACTCAGCTAGGTTTTGTCACTGTAGAGGATGGAAGGAAAAGGATTCATGATTTGCTTTTTCATGAAAGAGCTGATATTTTATTCTCTTCTATGCTGCTAGATTAATTGGATCAAGGGTTCACCAGCAGGTTATGTAATGCAGTTGAATAAAAAAAAAAAGTAAAGGTAGATATTACGTAAAAGTGGCATAAAATCTGACCTAACCAATTACAAAGAACATACAGGAGCCAAGTAGCCCCTTTTATGTTTAATATACATATTTTAAACATTTAAAGGGACATTAAACACTTTGAGATGGTAATATAAAATGATAAATTGTATATAATAAAACAACTCTGCAATATACTTTCATTATTTATTTTGTCCTCTTTGCCTGTAATTCCATTCTGAAATTGTGAGCTTTTCAGTTCCTGTTAGAAATGGAAGTGCAGAACACTGTTAAATCCAGCACAACCATTGGCTGCACACTCTAGTGACCTATTTATAACTGACCCTAATTGGCCACAGCAGAGAAGGTAACACAAGTTACAACATGGCAGCTCCCAGTGTTTTATAGACACTAAAACGTTACACTTATTTTGTCACTTTTTAAACAACTAATGAAACTTTAAAAAATACATCTACATGTTAGTCATGGACTAATCTTTTCTTTGAATGCATCATTCTATCTAGAATGTATTTAGTGTTTAATGTCCCTTTAAAGTGAGGCTGTTTTATTAAAATAAAAAGTCTACTTAAACACTATAACAGTTTAAGTCTCATCCAGGTCATAAATCACATTTTGATGGTCTTCTTCAAAGCAGCTCACACTAACAGTGTGAATCATATGCAGACAAAGATAGATAGACAAATAGATATAAATTATACAAGATAGATAGATAGATAGATAGGATATAGATGTAGATAGACAGATATAATTATGCATGATAGATAATCTATAATTGTATTTATAATTTCTAATACTAATTAAAGAGAGAAAGATACAGATAGAATTAAAGATATATGTGTGTGTGTATATATATATATATATATATATATATATATATAGTTAGATAAATGATAGACAGAATATATTTATATATATATAAATAAATAAATTAGACATGATAGATGATATATAAAATTGTAGATAATTAGATAGAATTAGATATGATAGAGATAGTTAGATAGAGATAGACAGATAGAAATAGATGGATAGATAGAGATAGATGATAGACAAATAGCGAGATAAATATATAGCTAGATAGGGATCTCTAGGTTTAGAGAACAGATTTTAATATGGTTTTGTTATTTGTTTTTAAAATTGAATTTTTTAGCAGGTATCAGTCTTATAGTTCTCTTATTTTTACCCTAAGACAATAAATATACATGAATATAGATTCTTCTAAAACTACAATATGAGATTACATTTATCAACAAGTTCAGATAAATGTAAAACTCAATAAAACCACAGCTAAATGTATGTTTTAAAAACTAAGACCAGAAGAGTGCAAATGTCGATAATACAGATGAAATAAATGCTATCTTCAATAAAAGCATAGATATTGTATTCTCAGACATCAACAGAGTGTAAAAGTCAATACAAGAGCAGAGAGATGCAAAAGGCAAAAATAAACAGAAGAAAGAAAGTGAATAATTATTTGTAAATGGCAGACAAAACAAATGCTGCTACGGAATAGCTCCCTTTTAAGATCAGGGACCCTAAAGTCAAAATTAGACATTTAAAATCCAGATAGAGAAGGCAATAAAAAACAAACAAAAAACTACAATCTACTTTGTTTTTAAATTTCGCAATATCCTCTATTGCAGTAGATATCCATGGCAAAGATTAATATATAACTAAGTCCTCTAGGATAGTGGATCCAGATTGATTGCTTCAGAAAGTTGTGTACCTTCAGGTTGCAGCTGTCACCCAGTGCCAAAAGTGTACTGTACCTCTATACTTAATACTCATATGCTTACCGAATGCCTGCTGTATAAACTCAATATGGAGTCTGCTACATATATTATCAAGGAACTGAGCTACCTCTTAGATGGTTATCAAGCTCAATTTGAAAAGACACTGAAGATGCCAAGTTATCCTGAATGGTTCCACTACAGATGATTATACGAGTGGTGGCATTTTGGGGCCCCAGTGCTCACTGCTCTAACAATTCTTGGAGCGACTTAGAGATATATCCTGTTGAGTCTGCAGGATGTGATGCTAAGACGGACACCAGAATTTCAAAGAGTAAGGTGGAGAGCCTTGCTGTACCGCTTGGGGTCTATGGAGCCATTTATTTTACCAGGTGTGGAGTCTGGTCGTTACGAAGCATGCATCCAAGGGGGCCTTAGGCAGAGTCACTTGATTTGTACACTCCTTTAGATACCAACCTCGTTAAAGTCAACTGAGATATTCCCCTTTGAAGAAGGCAGAACAGATGTTCCAAATGCTCCTACAATAATACAGAAGGGGAGAATAATTAAGGTTTTTGGACTGTTTGTGACCTATTGGCCAACAAATCCCCACAGTCCCTGATGTCCATCAATAGGACCATGTTTGCAATTGCTACGGTTGACAGAGGAACAAGAGCAGACTGCTGGAGATATTACAGTAGATATAGAGTGAATATATTCTTGTCTCTAAGCAGTGATTGGGTAAGTGTATATTCTGATGTCTTCACCGTTTGCTCATCCCATTTGCCTTACTGGGTCTATAATATGTGAGGTTGTATTGTGGCTGGCTCTACTGTACTTGCCTTGTATGTGGAAGAAACAAATCTGGATGACTTATTGGTCTGAGGACTGGGAAATGATAAAACCATTTATGTTCTTATTTTAACCATTATCTTTTATATTATTACAATGATACGCAGAGCTCCTGTTATTATTTGTTGCTATAGATAAGCCATTTGTACTGTTTTATCTTCCTAGGATTATATTACCTGTGTATATCTTGTGTGTAATTCCCCTTAGAAGAACAGGTCCTTTTACTGCAAAATTTTCTATGCTCACTGCATTTTCTTGTATAATATGCATTCTGACTTTGTTGTAATTTATTAACCAAGTACTTACAAATTGTGCATAATCTTGAAACAAGGGGTACATATATTGTGATGAGGTTACTATATATATATATATATATATATATATATATATATATATATATATATATATATATATATATATATATATATATATAAAGGGAGTGCAGAATTATTAGGCAAGTTGTATTTTTGAGGATTAATTTTATTATTGAACAACAACCATGTTCTCAATGAACCCAAAAAACTCATTAATATCAAAGCTGAATAGTTTTGGAAGTAGTTTTTAGTTTGTTTCTAGTTATAGCTATTTTAGGGGGATATCTGTGTGTGCAGGTGACTATTACTGTGCATAATTATTAGGCAACTTAACAAAAAACAAATATATACCCATTTCAATTATTTATTTTTACCAGTGAAACCAATATAACATCTCAACATTCACAAATATACATTTCTGACATTCAAAAACAAAACAAAAACAAATCAGTGACCAATATAGCCACCTTTCTTTGCAAGGACAATCAAAAGCCTGCCATCCATGGATTCTGTCAGTGTTTTGATCTGTTCACCATCAACATTGCGTGCAACAGCAACCACAGCCTCCCAGACACTGTTCAGAGAGGTGTAATGTTTTCCCTCCTTGTAAATCTCACATTTGATGATGGACCATAGGTTCTCAATGGGGTTCAGATCAGGTGAACAAGGAGGCCATGTCATTAGATTTTCTTCTTTTATACCCTTTCTTGCCAGCCACGCTGTGGAGTACTTGGACGCGTGTGATGGAGCATTGTCCTGCATGAAAATCATGTTTTTCTTGAAGGATGCAGACTTCTTCCTGTACCACTGCTTGAAGAAGGTGTCTTCCAGAAACTGGCAGTAGGACTGGGAGTTGAGCTTGACTCCATCCTCAACCCGAAAAGGCCCCACAAGCTAATCTTTGATGATACCAGCCCAAACCAGTACTCCACCTCCACCTTGCTGGCGTCTGCACTCGCTGGTCCTTTTAATCCAATGTATTTATTAGTGTAACATTTCAGGGACAAACTCCCCTTCCTCAGGTCTCTTCCTCAGCCGGTGGACACCTGATACGACGAGGGAGCTCATTCTACTTACCCTGTGCGACACTTACCTCATATGGATTGAGGTTAAGGAGAGTAAGTAGAATCCCCTGAGGGGACAGTGTGCCACACAGCTTTGGGACTCTCACTACTTCCACCCAGTATCGTTTAAGGACTGTTATTTCACCACAATTTGTTTGTCTAATATTTGTACTTTGCTAATTGCACTTGTATCTTTAACACTTGGGGTCTTTGCACAATACTCTATTTTCGACTGTTTATTGTTTATTGTTTATTATTGTGTGCTCCATATATGAATTGCAGTCCAATATTGTATATTGTAATAATTTATAGCGACTATAATAAGACCCCTCTGACCATCAATCATCTGGTAATACCATCTGTGGGAACATTTTTTATACAACTTGATACATTGTACCCACTATCTTTTGTTTTTATTGCGATTATTGACAAATTCCTCGGCTGGGTTTATACCACCCAGTTCCAGTTCACTTACACTTTTCTTCACACTGAGCGCCCTTCATATTTTACTTTCCCTTGGCTCAATATATATATATATATATATATATAATTGAAAGGAAATGCACTCCAAACTTACAAATATAGTCAAATGCCCTGGGTGCAGCAAACACATGTACAAAAATAGGGGAAAAAAGCGCACTCCAAAGGAAACTTTGTAATATAATGTCACTTTTAATCAGTGAACGTTTTCGGACCTAA
This sequence comes from Bombina bombina, assembly GCF_027579735.1. Taxonomy (NCBI): domain Eukaryota; kingdom Metazoa; phylum Chordata; class Amphibia; order Anura; family Bombinatoridae; genus Bombina; species Bombina bombina. The sequence continues at coordinate 769,656,252 of NC_069504.1, read as the reverse complement.
AGCAGTCCGTCCCAATAAGTGTACAAATATATATATATATATATATATATATATATATACACACACATATATACACACATATATACACACACAAACACACATTTCAATGATATTCAGGTCTGGGGCCTGGGATGGCCATTCCAGAACATTGTACTTGTTCCTCTGCATAAATGCCAGAGTAGATTTTGAGCAGCGTTTTGGGTCGTTGCCTTGTTGAAATATCCAGCCCCGGCGTAACTTTAACTTTGTGACTGATACCTCAACATTTTTCTCAAGTATCTGCTGATATTGAGTGGAATCCATGCGACCCTCAACTTTAACAAGATTCCCAGTACCGGCACTGGCCACACAGCCCCACAGCATGATGGAACATTCACTAAATTTTACTGTGGGTAGCAAGTGTTTGTTTTGAAATGCTGTGTTCTTTTGCCGCAATGCATAACGCCCCTTGTTATGACCAAAAAACTCAATCTTTGTTTCATCAGTCAACAGCACCTTCTTCCAAAATTAAGCTGGCTTGTCCAAATGTGCATTTGCATACCTCAAGTGATTCGGTTTGTGGCGTGTGTGCAGAAAAGGCTTCTTCCGCATCACTCTGCCATACAGCTTCTCCTTGTGCAAAGTGCGCTGAATTGTTGAACGATGCACAATGACACCATCTGCAGCAAGATGATGTTGTAGGTTTTTGGAGGTGGCCTGTGGGCTGTTTTTGACCGTTCTCACCATCCTTTGCATTACCGATATTTTACTTGGCCTTAACAAGAACTGTGCCTTTGGTCTTCCGTTTCCTCACTATGTTCCTCACAGTGGACACTGACAGCTTAAATCTCTGTGAAAGCTTTTTGTAGCCTTCCCCTAAACCATAATGTTGAACAATCTTTGTTTTCAGGTCATTTGAGAGTTGTTTTGAGGCCCCCACGTTGCCACTCTTCAGAGGAGAGTCAAAGAGAACAACAACTTGCAATTGGCCACCTTAAATACCTTTTCTCATGATTGGATGCACTTGTCTATAAAGTTCAAGACTTAATAGGCTCACCAAACCAATTGTGTGTTCCAATTAATTAGTGCTAGGTAGTTACAGGTATTCAAATCAACAAAATGATAAGGGTGCCCAAATGTATGCACCTGTCTAATTTTGTTTGGATGCATATTGCACATTTTCTGTTAATCCAATAAACCTCATTTCACTACTGAAATATTACTGATTGGATCATCAATTTCATTTTGATCTAACACCCAATTATTTATAAATGAAAATCATGGAAATTGTCAGGGGTGCCTCAACATTTGCATACAACTGTATATACACAATATATACACAATATATATATAAATATATATACACACATACATACATACATACATATACAAAAGATCCAATAAGGGCAGCACAATCTTACCCAATATATATATCATGATCACTCTAGATATCACGAATATTACAAGTTGAAAGTTATGCGTTGTGCTTGTACAAAAGCCCAATAGCACTAGAAGAATTATTGCAACCTGAAGTAAAGTGTAAGGGTTTAAAAAAAAAAAAACGAAACACATGTAAAACACAGTAAAATATATATATATATATATATATATATATATATATATATATATATATATATATATATATATATATATATATATATATATATATATATAAATAAATACATTATTTACTGTGTTTTACTTTTTTTTTTTTTTTAAACCCTTACACTTTACTTCAGGTTGCAATAATTCTTCTAGTGCTATTGGGCTTTTGTGCAAGCACAACACATAACTTTCAACTTGTAATATTCGTGATATCTAGAGTGATCATGATATCCATTGAAAGGAATGGGTGCACTAGAGCAATGTAATATCAATTTGCACGCTAGTGGGTACAGAAACAGTGCTATCACCAGCCACACTAGCATTATCAAGCCACTTCTAATTTGGGCCTTAGATGGTCCATGGTTTAACCAAGTGAATATACAGGGAGTGCAGAATTATTAGGCAAGTTGTATTTTTGAGGATTAATTTTATTATTGAACAACAACCATGTTCTCAATGAACCCAAAAAACTCATTAATATCAAAGCTGAATATTTTTGGAAGTAGTTTTTAGTTTGTTTTTAGTTTTAGCTATTTTAGGGGGATATCTGTGTGTGCAGGTGACTATTACTGTGCATAATTATTAGGCAACAACAAAAAACAAATATATACCCATTTCAATGATTTATTTTTACCAGTGAAACCAATATAACATCTCAACATTCACAAATATACATTTGACATTCAAAAACAAAACAAAAACAAATCAGTGACCAATATAGCCACCTTTCTTTGCAAGGACACTCAAAAGCCTGCCATCCATGGATTCTGTCAGTGTTTTGATCTGTTCACCATCAACATTGCGTGCAGCAGCAACCACAGCCTCCCAGACACTGTTCAGAGAGGTGTACTGTTTTCCCTCCTTGTAAATCTCACATTTGATGATGGACCACAGGTTCTCAATGGGGTTCAGATCAGGTGAACAAGGAGGCCATGTCATTAGATTTTCTTCTTTTATACCCTTTCTTGCCAGCCACGCTGTGGAGTACTTGGACGCGTGTGATGGAGCATTGTCCTGCATGAAAATCATGTTTTTCTTGAAGGATGCAGACTTCTTCCTGTACCACTGCTTGAAGAAGGTGATTCCAGAAACTGGCAGTAGGACTGGGAGTTGAGCTTGACTCCATCCTCAACCCGAAAAGGCCCAGCAAGCTCATCTTTGATGATACCAGCCCAAACCAGTACTCCACCTCCACCTTGCTGGCGTCTGAGTCGGACTGGAGCTCTCTGCCCTTTACCAATCCAGCCACGGGCCCATCCATCTGGCCCATCAAGACTCACTCTCATTTCATCAGTTCATAAAACCTTAGAAAAATCAGTCTTGAGATATTTCCCCAGTCTTGACATTTCAGCTTGTGTGTCTTGTTCAGTGGTGGTCGTCTTTCAGCCTTTCTTACCTTGGCCATGTCTCTGAGTATTGCACACCTTGTGCTTTTGGGCACTCCAGTGATGTTGCAGCTCTGAAATATGGCCAAACTGGTGGCAAGTGGCATCTTGGCAGCTGCACGCTTGACTTTTCTCAGTTCATGGGCATTATTTTGCGCCTTGGTTTTTCCACACGCTTCTTGCGACCCTGTTGACTATTTTGAATGAAACGCTTGATTGTTCGATGATCATGCTTCAGAAGCTTTGCAATTTTAAGAGTGCTGCATCCCTCTGCAAGATATCTCACTATTTTTTACTTTTCTGAGCCTGTCAAGTCCTTCTTTTGACCCATTTTGCCAAAGGAAAGGAAGTTGCCTAATAATTATGCACACCTGATATAGGGTGTTGATGTCATTAGACCACACCCCTTCTCATTACAGAGATGCACATCACCTAATATGCTTAATTGGTAGTAGGCTTTCGAGCCTATACAGCTTGGAGTAAGACAACATGCATAAAGAGGATGATGTGGTCAAAATACTAATTTGCCTAATAATTCTGCACTCCCTGTAAAGTTAGGACCAGTGGTGTATTTAGATTTTTTGTTGTGCTAGGCACTGGAAGATCTGTTAGATCATAATTGCTCTAATATTTTCTAAAAACTGGAGGACACGCGCGCATGGGGGGGACCTTGTACCCGCCACTAGACAACCAGAAATCACTGACTTGCAACAAAATGAATACCAAATCTGTAGAAGATAGGACTGGGGAGTTAAAGGGACAGTCAACACCAGAATTTTTGTTGTTTTAAAAAGAAAGATAGATATTCCCTTAATTACCTATTCCTCAGTTTTGTATAATCAACACAGTTATAATAATACACTTTTTACCTCTGTAATTACCTTGTATCTAAGCCTCTGCAAATTGCCCCCTTATTTCAGTTCTTTTGACAGACTTGCATTTTAGCCAATTAGTGCTTACTCCTAGGTAACTTCACATGCGTGAGCTCAATGTTATCTATATGACACACATGAACAAACACCCTCTAGTGGAGAAAAACTGTCAATATGCTTTCACATAAGAGGCGGCCTTCAAGGTCTAAGAAATTAGCATATGAGCCTACCTAGGTTTAGCTTTTAACTAAGAATACCAAAAGAACAAAGCAAAATTAGTGATAAAAGTTAATTGTTAAGTTGTTTAAAATTGCATACCCTATTTGAATCATTAATGTTTATTTTAGACTTGACTGTCCCTTTAACATACTATCGAACTGCATTTCAAAAGTTCCTGTTGTACGTTAATCCTGTTAGAATAGGCACAAGTCTGATAATGCTAAGCCTCAAAAATCCACACAAAACACCACTGCCCTCTGAAAAACAAACCGTATTAGTGAGCATACAGCTTTTTCAGATATAGTACGCCACACATGGAAGTGTTCACAGCTGTTTTATTGACGTGAATTTAACCTTTATTGCAGCACCTTTGCAACTGCAAATACACAAAAATAATATATTTATATATCTGATCACATCAATCTACTTTCTTGAATGATATTTAATATCCTTTAAAAGGGACAGTAAACTTAACAAGGTTATATAATTCTGCACATAATGCAGAATTATATAACATTAGTTTACGACCATGTTTCTAAAGCAAAAGGGTTTTATAGATATTTTGCAATGAAAACAGAACGCCGCTCCTGGCTCTACTGATCTGGTCTGTTTACTTCGCCTAAGCGCATCTGGGCACACTGTCTAATCACAGCCGGCCTGATCGCGCTATTACCAGACCAGAGCGGGAGCGAGCTACATTGAGTTTAATAGCGCAATCGGGCACGCGGTGAATAGACAGCGTGCCTCTGATGCGTAAAGGAGAAGAAAACAGACTTAGTAGAGCCAGGAGCGGCGTTCTGTTTTTGTTGCAAAATATCTATATAACCCTTTGCTTTAGAAACATGGAGGTAAGCTAATGTTATAGAATTCTGCACTATGTACAGAATTATATAACATTATTTGCTAGGTTTACTGCCCCTTTAATATTACATTTATATTTTTATGTGTCTATCACAATACAATAATGATAGCATTTTGTCGACCTTATACAGTATTGCTACCTGCTGTATTGTTGCTCTGATTTGCAAATAAAAATGTTTTTATTTTTTACACAAGACAACTATAGAATTTGGTGACACTTTACAAATCAATGTAATAATAAGGAAAACATACCTTGGAAAACAGCTTTAAACACTAAATAAATGCTAGATAAAATTATGCATTCAAAGGAAAGATTAGCCTGAGAAAAACATGTAGATGTGTTTTTTTAATAGTTTCATTAGCTGTTGAAATATTGACAATATAAGTGTAAAGTTTTAGTGTCTATAAAACAATGGGAGCTGTCATGTTGTAACTTAGGTTACCTTCTCTGCTGTGACCAATTAGAGAGAGTTATAAATAGGTCACTAGAGTGTGCAGCCAATGGCTGTGTGCAAAAAAGTATTGTTCTGCACTTTCGTTTCTAACAGGAACTGAAATGCTCACAATTTCAGAAAGTAATTACAGGAAAAGGGGACAAAATAAATAATGACAGTATGTTGCAGAGTTTTTGTTTTTTTTATACGATTTATCATTTTATATTGCCATCTTAAGGTGTTTATTGTCCCTTTAAGTAGGAATATTCTCCCTATGTCAGTATGAGTGCATAGTTAACATTACACTAAATCAGCTTTGCACGAGAGTAACAAAAAAAACCCCCCAAATTTAAAAATTAAAAAAAAACACCTCTTATAAGAATAAAATAACCTGTTCCATTATTTCATACGTAAAAAATTGTGATTGGTTTCGCTCAAATGGGATCTACTGCAATTTAGTAGCTGCTTTCTGGCAAAAAGGCTTGATTTAAGACAGCAGTGCATCGGATCTGTGCATTACATGGATTATGTCAGATCATTAAAAGATGTCTTGAATTGATCACATATTGGTATAAAAATGTCTAGATAGTAGTGATGCTCAAATAAGACAGAATTAATACTCAATTCACTTGTGCCCTGCACATAGAAAACACTATTCTTAATGCAACATTCTAATGCATACTAGACAATTCATCTATGAATGAAGTAATCATCCTGTATTTTGAAGTTGGTTGTGTGGTCTTGATTTCAAGTAGCTGCGGCAAGTGAATATTTAGTCTTCATTGCTCACTACATACCATAAAGGAGAGAAATCCCAGGACATTATTTGGATACAGTTAGATCTTTGTGAGATATATCCTCTTGAGAATGTCCATGGTATAGTTCACAAAATGCATTGATATATATATATATATATATATATATATATATATATGTGTGTGTGTGTGTAACAGTTAATTTTGAAGTATTTATGTAGTGTTTAATGCAACTTTGCTCTTTACGCAAAGTCTTCAGTTGCGATAACCGACAAGAGCAAATTTAGTTTATGCAGGCGCGGTCATGTTAACTTTCAACTGGTAATGTAAAGGCCCATGCTTAAAAAAAAAAAACTGCAGCCAATACTAATCAGATTACTCTGATTTTAACCACCTTTATTTAACCCTTTGTGTGCTAAGCACTTTCCCACCTGGGTGCTAAGCTAAACTTTTTTTTTTTTTTTCAGATTCCCAAGACTTACACTGTTGGAAAGCTTAAGCGATTACATTTCCAAAGGTGGGTCTTGGAAGTCTGTAGCTGCTTAGATGCCTGAGATACAGGCTTCTAAGCAGCATGCCCCTTGCTCCTATACTTAACATTGTGAATTTTAAATAAAGTTGCGCGGTGACGTCATCACATCATTGCGGGTGACGTCACCGCGCATAACAAGAAGCCCCGGCGATGCCTGTCACTATGCAGGCCCGATTGCCAGGGTAGAAACGGGTGGGAGCCCCCAGATCTCCCTCAAAGTGGGGGAGTGCTAGCAACGGCTCTGAGCCGACGTTAGCACGAGAGTGGGAAACTCTGCAACGGATCAGAGCCGTCGTTAGCAGTCAAGGGGTTAATATGCATGTGTTTTGAGTATTTTGATGCAATTTCTCCACCTTTCAGTTTGCGAGATAAAACATTGAGATTTGAAGGGGGGAAATATGTAGAGAATATGCCAAGAACTTTCAGCTATGTTTTATAATAAAAAACACAACATAAAATGACTAACAAAAATATACAAAATATTTACATCAGAAAATACATACAAATACATTTAAGTATACATAGATATATATTTGCTTATACAGTTAGGCCACTCCATAGAATACCTTTTTTTCCTACACTTTATCTCCCTCCTATATACAGCCTACAGATCCTCATAACAGTGAAGTGTCACCTTGTCACTTTCAATTTTAAAATGTCTAATTGACAACAATGAAGAAGCGGACCCCAAATGATAAATAAAAGAATGAATAAGTCTTAGGGGTAAATTTACCAAAATGTCGAGCGGCATGATTCACTATAGCGAATCATGTCCACTCGACATCGCTAAATGCTTTCTTTCTGCATTTATCATTGCACAAGCTTTTCTAGTAAAAATGCTTGTGCAAAGCTGCCTTTTTCTCACTGGCGGCCAATCGGCCGCTAGTAGGGGCTGTCAATCATCCTGATCATATCAGATCGAGATGATTTCAATCCGCCACCTATAAGGTGGTGGACGGGTTAAAAAGACACTGAACCCAATTTTTTTTTCCTTTGCGATTCAGATAGAGCATGCAATTTTAAGCAACTTTCTAATTTACTCCTATTATCAATTTGTCTTCGTTCTCTTGCTATCTTTATTTAAAAAAGCTAAGGATCCAGACAATTTTTGGTCCAGACCTCTGGACAGGACTTGTTTATTGGTGGGTGAATTTATCCAAATCAGCAAGAACAACCCAGGTTGTTCACCAAAAATGGGCCGACATCTAAAATTACTTTCTTGCTTTTCAAATAAAGATACAAAGAGAATGAAGACAATTTGAAAATAGAAGTAAATTAGAAAGTTGCTTAGATTTGCATCACGAAAAAAAAAAATGGAGTTCAGTGTCCCTTTAAGGAGCAGCGGTCTTATGACCGCTGGTTCTTAACTTCTGTTTCAGGCATCCGCTGCTTCATAAATGGAGCCCTATGAGTGTCAGGATTACAAGGAGTATATGATTTTACAAAAATGCCATAAATGATCTCATAATATGGCTGGGTGCCCAAACCAGAGATCCCATATAAAATACCTAATTTATTTTATATTCTCTTAACAAAAATGCAGTCTACTAAGAAATGCTCCATTGTCTCCATAATCGCAGCACAGGTAAGTCTAGGACAACTTTTATCCAATAAACTCCCATGGTGCACATTTTTTCGGACATAAAGTTTGCTATAAAAAGCTAGCCACTTTGTATCTCTAACTTTAAAGGGACACTGAACACAAACATTTTCTTTCGTGATTCAGACAGAGCATGAAATTTTAAGCAACTTTCTAATTTACTCCTATTAATTTTTCTTCATTCTCTTGTTATCTTTATTTGAAAAAGAAGGCATCTAAGCTAAGGGGCCAGTCAATTTTTGGTTCAGAATGCTAGACAGCACATGTTTAATAGTGGGTGAATTTATCCACCAATCAGAAAGAACAACCCAAGTTGTTCACCAAAAATAGGCCGGCATCTAAACTTACATTCTTGCTTTTCAAATAAAGATACCAAGAGAATGAAGAAAATTTGATATTAGGAGTAAATTAGAAAGTTGCTTAAAATTGCATGCTCTATCTGAATCATGAAAGAAAAAATTTGGGTTCAGTGTCCCTTTAAGAGGTGTTCTGGGATTATTTAAATTACATAAAGCCTCTGGAAGTTTTTGGGGTGTACAAAATTATATATATATATATATATATATATATATATATATATATATATATATATATATATATATATATATATATATATATAAATCCTTTCCATAAGCAACTCATAACTTTTTCCTAGGCAACTCTTAGATCAGTCATGCTAATTTTCCATTTTTTAAAGCTTTAGAAATATAAATCAGGCCAAAACATTTTACGGGATATTATTTTAAGTTCAGATCCTTCCAACCACAGCCTAACCTTTGGAAAAACACATTTACTAAAAGGAAACTCTTAAATTTTACAAGACCCTATCAAAAGATGCATAAAATTAAATGACAAAAAATAAGGGACAAAAAACAGCTCTGGGTTTACCATTCCTAAACTTCCTTTACTCCTGTATAAGTAAGTTACACATTCCTTTTAAAGCAATAGCCCCAGTAGAGCTGGAACTAACAATTTGCACCCTTTTTGAGAAAGACATTTGCCATGACTTCCATCAATTTAATTATCAGCACAAATCTTAAGCTTTTTTCACAATTAACTTGAGCTGAACCGGTATCTTTAAAAAGGTAATACCAAGTATATTTAACCCCTTAAGGACAAGGCCATTTTTCAATTTCTTTCCCTTAAGGACCAGGGCTATTTTTACATTTCTGCGGTGTTTGTGTTTAGCTGTATTTTCTTCTTACTCATTTATTGTACCCACACATATTATATACCGTTTTTCTCGCCATTAAATGGACTTTCTAAAGATACCATTATTTTCATCATATTTTATAATTTACTATAATTTTTTTTTATAAAATATGAGGAAAAAAAAGAAAAAAAAACACACTTTTTCTAACTTTGACCCCCAAAATCTGTTACACATCTACAACCACCAAAAAACACCCATGCTAAATAGTTTCTAAATTTTGTCATGAGTTTAGAAATACCCAATGTTTACATGATCTTTGCTTTTTTTGCAAGTTATAGGGCAATAAGTACAAGTAGCACTTTGCTATTTCCACACCACTTTTTTTCAAAATTAGCGCTAGTTATATTGGAACACTGATATCTTTCAGGAATTCTTGAATATCCCTTGACGTGTATATATATTTTTTTAGAAGACATCCCAAAGTATTGATCTAGGCCCATTTTGGTATATTTCATGCCATCATTTCACCGCCAAATGCGATCAAATAAAAAAAATCGTTCACTTTTTCACAACTTGTGCAATTATGGCATATATGGTTGTAAATGCTTCTCTGGGATCCCCTTTGTTCAGAAATAGCAGACATATATGGCTTTGGCGTTGCTTTTTTTTTTTTTTTCACGCACCGGGACTAATCCGGAAGAAGATTCCCAGCGATGGGCCACCCTCCTCCCTGCAGCTGCTCCCACCCACCAACGATCGGCACCATTGCTGGCCGATGCAGAGAGGGCCACAGAGTGGCCCTCTCTGCATCGGTGTGCCAGAAAAGGTATTGCCATGATGCCTCAATATCGAGGCATCACGGCAATACCTTGAAAGTGGCTGGAATCGCTTCCAGCCGCTTTAAACACCTAGGTCGTACAGGGTACGTCGCTGGTCTTTAAAGACCAGTTTGTGTAAGACGTACCCTGTACGACCCTTGACATTAAGGGGTTAAGCTGTCTTTTTCTAAGACTATACACAAAATGGATGACATTTTACAATCAACATTAAGGGGAGCTATCAGTACATTCTACTTTCTTATAAAGCAAAGTCAAAAGCGACTTATACTGGGAAAAACAAAGGGCTTTCCCCTCTAGAGCTCCATTATTAAAGGGACACTGAACCCAAATTTTTTCTTTAGTGATTCAGATGGAGCATGCAATTTTAAGCAACTTTCTATTTTTACTCCTATTAAATTTCCTTCATTCTCTTGGTATCTTTATTTGAAATGCAAGAATGTAAGTTTAGATGCTGGCCCATTTTTGGTGAACAACCTGGGTTGTTCTTGCCGATTGGTGGATAAATGCACCCACCAATAAACAAGTGTTGTCCAGGGTCTGAACCAAAAAATAGCTTAGGTGCCTTTTTCAAATAAAGATAGCAAGAGAACGAAGAAAAAATGATAATAGGAGTAAATTATAAAGTTGCATGCTGAATCACAAAAGAAAAAATTTGGGTTCAGTGTCCCTTTAACTTTAGTAAGAATTGGACTTAAAGGGATACTAAACCCAAATATTTTTCTGACATGATTCAGTTAAAGCATGCAGTTTTAAGCAACTTTCTAATTTACTCCTATAAGCAGGAATGCAAGCTTAAAAGCCGGACCATTTTTGGTTCAGAACCCTTGATAGCGCTTGCTTATTGGTGGCTACATTTGGCTACCAATTAGCAAGCGCTTATTGGTATGGGCCGTCTTCTAAGCTTACATTCCTGCTTTTTAAATAAAGATACCAACAGAAAGAAGAAAACTTTATAGGAGTAAATTAGAAAGTTGCTTAAAATTGCATGCTCTATCGGAATCATGAAAGAAAAAATTTGGGTTTAGTGTCCCTTTAACACACTACTAGTTTTTTTCTTTTTTATAATACTCTGCAGTTAAGCCATCAGAACCTGGGGATTTGTTGTTATGTAAAGAAGCAATAGCCAAGATTACTTCAGACCGGTCAATGGGGGCAGCAAGCAAATCCTGTTTATTTGGCTCCAAATGAAGTACAGTGACTGCCTCAATAAATTTGTCAATGCAAGACTGATCTTGGTCAATTTGATCAAAAAGCCCTGCATAATCATCAGATATAAACTTAAAGGGACACTGAACCCAATTTTTTTTCTTCCATGATTCAGATAGAGCATGACATTTTAAGCAACTTTGTAATTTACTCCTATTATCAATTTTTATTTGCTCTCTTGCTATCTTTATTTTAAAAGCAGGAATGTAAATCTTAGTAGCCAGCCCATTTTAGGTTCAGCACCATGAATAGCGCTTGCTTATTAGAAGCTGACATTTACCCACCAATAAGCAAGCATAACTCCTATGCATCACATTCCTGCTTTTAAAATAAAGATAGCAAGAGAATGAAGAAAATTGATAATAGGAGTAAATTAGAAAGTTGTTTAAAATTGCATGCTCTATCTGAATCATGAAAGAAAAAAAAATGGGTTTAGTGTCCCTTTAAGTATTCTAGTTGTATAATTAAATACCTCCCCATTATCATGCAACTCAGAAATTACTTTTTTTCTTTTCTTTCTTTACAACACTTAAATGGGTCAGGGTTAAAATTACCCAGAGAATTTTGTATTTTAATTGGATCAGGGGTCCTGCGTGTCCCCAATTGTTACCTATACTTTTGAAACTGAAATTATAAATAAAATTACCCAGAGAACAGTAGTTCTGCTCATACTTTAAAGCAGAGTTCTTTATACCATTAGTGGGTCGCAGCATCATGTTTACTGGGCCGTGACTTGCGTGAATGTATGGTGCGTGTGTTTAATGACAGTGTGTGTGTGTTGTATGAGAGTGTGTGTGAGGTGTGTGTGTTGTATGAGAGTGTGTGTGAGGTGTGTGTGTTGTATGAGAGTGTGTGTGAGGTGTGTGTGTGTTGTATGAGAGTGTGTGTGAGGTGTGTGTGTTGTATGAGAGAGAACGTGAGGTGTGTGTGTTGTATGAGAGAGAGCGTGAGGTGTGTGTGTTGTATGAGAGAGAGCGTGAGGTGTGTGTGTTGTATGAGAGAGAGCGTGAGGTGTGTGTGTTGTATGAGAGAGAGTGTTTGTGTTATATTTCACAACACTTAAGTTTTAATACATTCAGGAAAAAAGTACACGTATTTTAATCACTTTGTCAAAAATTGCAGCCATCTTGCTGTATATTACTTCAGAAATGTTCAGACGAAGCATAAAAATAAGGTATCATTGCACTGGGTCTTGGAAGAAAAGGTGAAGAAACCTCCTTTAACTTTTTACCGCTGTTATATTCCATCCAAATGGCGCTGGGCTTTAGCGCCGTTAGGATGAAATACGTCATAGCTGTTGGATGTCCTGAATCCAACTGCGCTTCCTGGATTTGATCGCAGTCTGGATGGCGTTCCTATGATGCCCCAAGACCCGATCCCATAATTGAAATCTCGCAATCGTGTGATTTCAATTTGTCTACATTGGAACGTTATTCCGATGTAGACATTATGACCCTGTCATGAAAGGGTTAAAGAACTTAAAGGGATATGAAACCCAAATATTTTCTTTTGTCATTCAGACAAAGGGGCCTATTTATCAAGCCTAAACCGCAAATATGCTGGAATTCCGCAGCGTAATTTTGGCGAGCCTGATTCCCCTTATTTATCAAACCCTACAGACGTAACATACAATTCGCCGGTCAAAGTCCGACACAGATCAATGCTTACGTCATTACAGATGTTCCGAATGCAAATTCGGCACTGACTACTTTTGCAAGTTAACAAATTTCTACCAGGTACGCTCGCCACTATTCCGGCTCTGCGTACCTGGTTTTCAATCCGCCGCCCTGGAGGCGGCGGATGCCATAGGAATCAATGAGAGTCTGAAAGCAGCGAAAGCTTATGTTCGCTGCTTCCTGATATCCCATTGATTCCTATGGGAGAATAAAGTTACGTTTACACCTAACACCCTAACATATACCCCGAGTCTAAACACCCCTAATCTGCTGCCCCGCCACCGCCGCTACCTACATTATACTTATTAACCCCTAATCTGCACCCCTACACCGCCGCCACCTACATTATTTTATTAACCCCTAATCTGCCCCCCCTACACCGCCGCCACCTACATTGTGTTATTAACCCCTAATCTGCCCCCTACTAATAGTTACATTGTAGCCATCTTAGGGTTTATTTTTATTTTACAGGCAAGTTTGTATTTATTTTAACTAGGTAGAATAGTTATTAAATAGTTATTAACTATTTAATAACTACCTAGCTAAAATAAATACAAAAGTACCTGTAAAATAAAACCTAACCTAAGTTACAATTACACCTAACACTACACTATAATTAAATACAATTAACTAAATTAAATACAATTAACTAAATTAAATACAATAACCTAAATTAAATTATCTAAAGTACAAAACCCCCCCAATAAATTACAGAAATGTAATCTAATAGCCCTATTAAAATAAAAAAGCCCCCCCAAAATAAAAAAAACCCTAGCCTATAGTTTTACCAATAGCCCTTAAAAGGGCCTTTTGCGGGGCATTGCCCCAAAGTAATCAGCTCTTTTACCTGTAAAAAAAAAAAAAATACAAACAACCCCCCCAACAGTAAAACCCACCACCCACACAACCAACCCCCCAAAAAAAATACTAACTAAAAAAACCCTAAGCTCCCCATTGCCCTGAAAAGGGCATTTGGATGGGCATTGCCCTTAAAAGGGCAGTTAGCTGTTTTGCCGCCCAAAGCCCTAACCTAAAAATAAAACTCACCCAATACACCCTTAAAAAAACCTAACACTAACCCCCTGAATATCGACTTACCGGGAGACATCTTCATCCAAGCCGGGCAGAAGTGGTCCTCCAGACGGGCAGAAGTTTTCATCCAAGCTGGGCAGAAGTGGTCCTCCAGACGGAAGAAGTCTTCATCCAGACGGCATCTTCTATCTTCATCCAACCCGGCGCGGAGCGGGTCCATCTTCAAGACATCCGACGCGGAGCATCCTCTTCGGCCGACGACTACCCGACGAATGAAGGTTCCTTTAAGTGACCAAGATGGCGTCCCTTAGATTCTGATTGGCTGATAGAATTCTATCAGCCAATCGGAATGAAGGTAGAAAAAATCCTATTGGCTGATGCAATCAGCCAATAGGATTGAACTTCAATCCTATTGGCTGATTGGAACAGCCAATAGGATTGCCAATAGTATTGAGCTCGCCGGAAGGATGAAGATAGAAAATGCCGTATGGATGAAGATTTCTGCCGTCTGGAGGACCACTTCTGCCCGGCTTGGATGAAGACTTCTGCCTGCCTGGAGGACCACTTCTGCCCGGCTTGGATGAAGACGTCTCCCGGTAAGTCGATCTTCAGGGGGTTAGTGTTAGTTTTTTTTAAGGGTTTATTGGGTGGGTTTTATTTTTAGGTTAGGGCTTTGGGCTGCAAAAGAGCTAACTGCCCTTTTAAGTACAATGCCCATCCAAATGCCCTTTTCAGGGCAATGGGGAGCTTAGGTTTTTTAGTTAGTAATTTTTTTGGAGGGTTGGTTGTGTGGGTGGTGGGTTTTACTGTTGGGGGGTTGTTTGTATTTTTTTTTTTTTTACAGGTAAAAGAGACGATTACTTTGGGGCAATGCCCCGTAAAAGGCCCTTTTAAGGGCTATTGGTAGTTTAGTTTAGGCTAGGGATTTTTTTTTATTTTGGGGGGGCTTTTTTATTTTTATAGGGCTATTAAGATTAGGTGTAATTAGTTTAAATTTCTGTAATTTGTTTATTATTTTCTGTAATTTAGTGTTTGTTTTTTTTGTACTTTAGATAATTTAATTTAATTTAGGTTATTGTATTTAATTTAGTTAATTGTATGTAATTTAGTTAATTGTATTCAATTGTAGTGTAGTGTTAGGTGTTATTGTAACTTAGGTTAGGTTTTATTTTACAGGTACTTTTGTATTTATTTTAGCTAGGTAGTTATTAAATAGTTAATAACTATTTAATAACTATTCTACCTAGTTAAAATAAATACAAACTTGCCTGTAAAATAAAAAAAAAACCTAAGCTAGCTACAATGTAACTATTAGTTATATTGTAGCTATCTTAGGGTTTATTTTATAGGCAAGTATTTAGTTTTAAATAGGAATAATGTAGTTAATGATAGTAATTTTATTTATATTTATTTAAATTAGATTTAAGTTAGGGGGTGTTAGGGTTAGACTTAGGTTTAGGGGTTAATAAATTTAATATAGTGGCTGCGACGTTGGGGACAGCAGATTAGGGGTTAATAAGTGTTATGTAGGTCACGGCTGTGTAGGGGGGCAGATAGATTAGGTGTTAATAAGTATAATGTAGGTGGCGGTGGGCTCCGGGAGCGACGGTTTAGGGGTTAATAACTTTATTTTGTTGCGGCGGGGTCCGGGAGCGGCGGTATAGGGGTAAAACAGTATAGTATAGTGTGGGTGTTTAGTGACAGTATACCAATAAAGCTGGGAAAAAGCCGAAGAGCAGCGAGATCGATGACTGTTAGTTAACAACAGTCCGCTGCTCATTGCCCCGTACTTGGTGCGCAAATTTTTGACAGCTTTTTTGGTAACTTTGGAGAACGTATTCAGGTCCGTGGCAGCGATGTTAGGCGAGCGTATTGGTGTCGGCGAATGCAAGTAAGTTGACGGGTTGATAAATAGGGGCCAAAGCATTCAATTTAAAAAAAAAGTTTCCAATTTACATCTGTTGTCAAAATGTACTTAGTTTCTATGATATTCTTTGTTGAAGAGATACCTAGGGAGGTATTTGGAGCACTACTTGGCAGGAAACAGTGCTGCCAGCTAGTGCTCTTGTAAATGGATAACATTCTTGCAAAACTGCTGCATTATAGTGCTCCAGAAATGGGCTGGCTCCTAAGCATACATCCGTGCTTTTCAACAAAAGATACCAAGAGAACAAAGAAAATGATAATAGAAGTTAATTAGAAAGCTGTTTAAAATTGCATGATCTATCTGAACATTTCTGGGTTTTATAACCCTTTAAAAAGGACAATATCATAATTTCCTCAGTTCAGTTTTGACTGTAGCAAATAACTGCTGGGAAACTTATTTTCTGTAATGAATTCCTACATGAAAAATAATGAATATATTGGGCACTACAAACTCTTGGCAGTCTTGTAAAAAAAAGGAACACATTGAGGCGTTTCTACCAGTCTACTTAGCCATTATACAAAATCATACATTTGTTTCTTGATCTGCAGTCAAATAGTAATTTTACCCATACCATTTTGTTCCCCATTAATTTAGAATTTAATTTCCAACAGCCACGGCCATGAATTATAGACTCTTTAAGATTAAGAACAACACCCACTATAGCGTGATCAGAAAATATAATAGGGTCTAAGTAGAGATCACAAAATGAAACAGAGGACTGCACAGAAATTCTAGCTATATGGCTGCAACACTGACCAAGAATATAGGTATAACCTCTTATCAGAATATTGTGTGGCATACACATCTTTTAGCCCTGCCTATTTACATATATAATTAAAGGGACACTGAATCCACATTTTTTTCTTTTGTGATTCAGATAGAGCATGCAATTTTTAGCAACTTTCTAATTTACTCCTATTATCACATTTTCTTCCTTCTCTTGGTATCATTATTTGAAATGCAAGAATTGTGGCGCTCTCTTTCTACTTTCTATTTCAATTGTAAAAAGTTCCTTTCTTTGCTCACCATATATATTAAACAGGCGGTATTCACGATTGCTTACATCTGACAATAAATATCTTACTGGCATTATATCCAGAACCTGATGACAAGATACATTATAACCTTTAAACAGTACTATAACACACCCACATTTATCAGTATTGAAGAACCAAAATGATAGACCCCATAGCCCGTCTTTCCAACAAGCAATACTTAAAAATGGTCAATCTAGTCTCTTGCAGGAAAAGTATATCCCTGGGCAAGTCTCTAAAATATAAAAAAAGCTTCTTTACAAGCTTGTTCAAACTTAATACTATTTAAATGAATTGTTGCCTCCCCTAACACTGGAAGTGGTTATATGCTTGCAGATTTCAAATACATAATTGTCATCTAGATTTTTTATTTGGTTTCGATTTCTTACCCTTATGACAGATGAATGTCTCTTATTTGAAGGAGGTACCATCTCCACATCAGAAGTGGATTGGCTGGCCTGTGTACATTACACTGTAAGAACAGCTCCGGATCCTATATCATAGTCCATCTCTTGATTTCCAGTAGATTGAGAATTCACTCCACCTGAATCCTCCTGTGAAGCCACTGGTGTAACCAAAAGAAAGTGAGAATTATCCAATTCCAACAAAGATGATACCTAAAAGTACAAGTCCCAAAACGTAACAGTAATTGCCTCTGCCACCTGATCACCCCATGATTTGTCAAGGGGCTGGAAATTGTCTTTAAGCTCCAGACTCCCACTTCCAGGCTTCAAATCTGTACTCTTGCCTTTGGGAACTCTTTGCTGTTTAGGAGCTATACTTTTCTTTGTTTAACTTGCCAGTCAAAATTCTTTATCCCCTTCCTGATGTTTTAGGACAATAGTATCTGAAGATCTCATATCTTCCTTCTTTTTCCTAAATCACAATGTGATATTATAGACCCATTCAAAGGGAGTGAAGCTTCACCTGCTCCAATGTCTTGCCAATGCTCCAGTATGTTATCTTCAACCTGTAATAAGGCTTTATCACTAATGGAATTTTCCTCTTCTTATAGACTATGCTGAGCCTCTATACACTTAATATACGAATGACCAGGCTTATAGCACAAATTGCAAACAACGGTGTTGATGCATTCACTTCTTGGATGACCAAACTCCTTACAGTTACTACATCTGATTTTATCACAGGCTGAAGAAAAATGTCCTCTGGAACCACACTTAAAGGGACAGTCAACACCAGAATTTTTGTTGTTTAAAAAGAAAGATAATCCCTTTATTACCCATTCCCCAGTTTTGCATAACCAACACAGTTATAATAATACACGTTTTACCTCTGTAATTATCTTGTATCTAAGCTTCTGCTGACTGCCCCCTTATTTCAGTTCTTTTGACAGACATGCAGTTTAGCCAATCAGTGCTCACTCCTAGGTCACTTTACATGCATGAGCTCAATGTTATCTATATGAAACATGTGAACTAATGCCCTCTAGTGGTCAAAATGTATTCAGATTAGAGGCAGTCTTCAAGGTGTAAGAAATTAGCATATGAACCTCCTAGTTTTAGCTTTCAACTAAGAATACCAAGAGAACAAAGCAAAATTGGTAATAAAAGTAAATTGGGAAGTTGTTTAAAATTGCATGCCCTATTTAAAACATGAAAGCTTTTTTGGACTTGACTGCCCCTTTAAGGCAATATTTTGGTTGCCCACGAAAATATCAGCTCCCTCTAACATTGCCAATGTAAAAGGAAGCTTGGCAAATTAATACTTATATTATCCAATGAAAAAAAGCTTGGACTTCAAACTGCCTCCATTCCAATAATCACCATTGTAGATCTTCTTAGGTCCACTAAGGACTTCACATTGATGTTTCAGCTACAAGCTGCTGGAGTTTCTTGCACTTTGTAATTACATATTGAGAATTGCTTACAGCGTTTTTACCCCATTACTCAAATCATTGCCTCTACACAATCCATAGCTGTAGCCTGTGCACAAGCAAAATCCATGACTGTATTACTTTGCTTTACTGCAGACTTCTCTTCCCTGGGTGGGGAATCAGCACACTCAGCCTCCATGTTTACACACTCTCTGATTGCAGCACCTGCGCATGGCTGTAAAGTTTGTTGCTTTGCTCAGATTCACTATAGTAGGACTTATTTTCTTGTCTGGCCTCTCTTAAAGTCTTCCTCCTTTTTTAAAGCTCCAAATTCCTTTTCTATTTACTGTCTGTAGCAGAGATATCCTTTTTAAACAACTTAAAATTCTGTTATTCAGTTTTTGCTGCTTGCTCGCTTTGTACATCCCCATTAACTTTCAGTGACTCAGAAGCTGACATATCATGCTGTCTGTTGCTTTTTCTTGCTCAATCCAAGATAAATATTCATTTTCATTACCTTTTCTTCAGAGGCCAAACGGAAACCCCCAACTTCCTGCACCCCCTCCTGGATCAGCACAGCAGCCATACTGAGTCCCTAGTGGAAGCTCAGCAGAACACAGCCTCACAGGTGCAAATACACACAGTGAAATGCAAGGAAAACCTCTTTGTTACACACACTGGGGGTCGATCACAATCCTTAAAGGGACATTAAACACAAATTTTTTCTTTCATGATTCAGATAGAGCATACATATGTAAACACCATTTCAATGTACTTCTATTATCAATTTTGCTTCATTCTCTTAGAATCCTTTCTTGAAGAAGCAGCAATGCATTACTGGGAACTAGCTGAACACATTGGTAAGCCAATCGCAAGAGGCATATATGTGCAGCCACCAATCAGTAGCTAGCTCCCACCTTCTGAGCCTATTTAGATATGCTTTAAAACAAAGCATACAAAGGGAACAAAGCAAATTAGATACAAGAAGTACATTGAAAAGTTGTTTAAATTTGTGTGCTCTGTCTAAATCATGAAAGAAAATGTTTGGGTTTTATGTCCCTTTAAAGGGATATGCAACTCCAATCATGTAGCCAACAATCAGCAAGTGCTACTCAGGGTCTGAACAAAAAATGGGCAGACTCCTAAGCTTACATGCCTGCTTTTTCAAATAAGGATTCCAAGAGAATGAAGAAAAATTAATAACAGGAGTAAATTAGAAAGGGACATAAAACTCAAAATGTTTCTTTCATAATTCAGATAAAGCATACCATTTTTTTTTAAAAACTTTCCAATTTACTTCTATTATCAAATTTGCTTCATTTTCTTGGTATCCTTTTTGTAAGGAGCAGCAATACACTGCTCGTTAAACACACTGAGTATTCCAATGAACAAAAAGCACCCACCAATCAGCAGCTAGCTCCCAGTAGAGCACTTTTCTTTTCACCAAAGGATACCAAGAGAATGAGACAACAGAAGTAAATTGGAAAGTAGTTTAAAATTGTATTACCTATCTGAATCAGAAAAGAAACATTTTGTATCTAATTTTTTTAACCTCACTGTTTTCGAGGTAAGAATTCCACCAGAGGCTTCATACTACTGGCGAGGTTTCTTAAATTATCTTGCAAATCCAGAGACCTTTAGATAATCAATCCATGAGGGAGAACGTTTGATAAATAATTAATAAATAATTGGGGGTTTTTTTGTTCTGGAATTTTTGTATTTTTTCATAGATTTTACAGTGATGCACTTTGTACTCTCGTGAGCAACAACTAGGAAAATATGAACAATTTCAACACTCTATATGCCATGTATTATATGTCTACTCTAGATAACTTCTACATTTTCTATTTCAAACTATATACCAAACATAAGGCACAGAAAGTATCCATATTCCATATAAACTGCTTTAGAAGTATAGCATTTGCTAAATAAATTGCATTTTTTTAAAATAATTTGACAATAGAATGTACAATGAATTAATTACCTTTTTGCAAAGGAGTCCTTTCAAAACATATTTTAGAATGTGCTACAATTATTCATACCAACATGGGGTATATTTATCAAGCGGCGAATGTGCTGCTTTCTACGCCCAAGGTTTCTGACTCGCCAGAAACCTAAGTTAAGAAGCAGCGGTCAGAAGACCGCTGCTTCTTAAAGGGACAGTCAAGACCAGAATTGCTATTGTTTAAAAAGATAGATAATCCCTTTATTACCCATTCCCTAGTTTTGCATAACCAACAGTTATAATAATACACGTTTTACCTCTGTGATTACCTTGTATCTAAGCCTCTGCAAACTGCCCCCTTATTTCAGTTCTTTTGACAGACTTGCATTTTAGCCAATAACGGCTGACTCCTAGGTAACTACACGTGCCTGAGCCCAATGTTATCTATATGACACACATGAACTAACGCCACCTAGTGGTCAAAATGCATTCAGATTAGAGGTGGCCTTCAAGGTCTAAGAAATTAGCATATGAGCCTACCTAGCTTTAGCTTTTATTTAAGAATACCAAGAGAACAAAGCAAAATTGGTGATACAAGTAAATTGGAAAGTTGTTTAAAATTACATGCCCTATCTGAATTATGAAAGTTTATTTTGGACTTGACTGTCTCTTTTAACTTGTCCGCCACCTATGAGGTGGCGGACTGCAATTATCCCAATACGATCTGGATTGACAAACCCTGCTAGCGGCCGATTGGCTGCAAATGTGCAGGGGGCGGCATTGCACAAGCATTTCTTGTGAAATGCTTGTGCAATGTTAAATGCCGACAGCGTATAGCAAATCATGTCTGCCCGGGGTTTAATAAATTGACCCCTATGTCTATTTGTAAAGGTAAATATTGGTGTAACATGGATCATATTTTGTTTGTGTGTAATATAACCTCAAACATTAAAATAATGCTAATCTTGTATACCAATTCCAATGTAAACTTCTCATTTGTTTATTCTATAAACTAAAATAATTTTGCATGATTCACATAAAATACAAGTACTAGTAATATTTATATAGAAGAGACACATAGAAAAAACAGAAGAATAAAATAATTCAGGAGTCTTTATAGCGCATATTTTTTTATTTCATGATTCAGATAGAGCATGACATTTTAAACAACTTTCTAATTGACTTCTTTTATCAATGTTTCCTTCTCTTTGGTATCTTTTGTTGAAAAGCAGGGCTATAAGCTTAGGAGCCAGCCCATTTCTGGAGCACTAGATGGCCACAATTTTGCAAGAATGTTATCCATTTGCAAAAGCACTAGGTGGCAGGTGGAAGGTATCTCTTTAACACAGAATATCATGGGAATGAAGCAAATTTGATAATAGAAGTAAATTTAAAGGGACAGTCTAGGCCAAAATAAACGTTCATGATTCAGATAGGGCATGTAATTTTAAACAATTTTCCAATTTACTTTTATCACCAATTTTGCTTTGTTCTCTTGGTATTCTTAGTTGAAAGCTTAACCTAGGGGGTTTATATGCTAATTTCTTAGACCTTGAAGGCCACCTCTTTTCAGAATACATTTTAACAGTTTTTCACCACTAGAGGGTGTTAGTTCACGTATTTCATATAGATAACACTGTGCTTGTGCATGTGAAGTTATCTGGGAGCAGGCACTGATTGGCTAGACTGCAAGTCTGTCAAAAGAACTGAAAAAAGGGCAGTTTGCAGAGGCTTAGATACAACATAATGACAGAGGTTAAAAGTATATTATTATAACTGTGTTAGTTATACAAAACTGGGGAATGGGTAATAAAGGGATTATCTATCTTTTAAAACAATAAAAATTCTGGTGTAGACTGTCCCTTTAAATTGTTAGTTCTGTCTGAATCGCAAAATAATGTGTTGGGGTTTAATATCCCTTTGCTCATTGTTTCCTTTCTACTATATTATTAAAAGGGGCATGAAATCCAAAATGTTTCTTTCATGATTCAGATAGAGAATACAATTTTAAACAACTTCCCAGTTTACATCTATTATCAAATTTGTTTCATTCTCCTGGTATCATTTGTTAAAGGAACAGCAATGCACTACTGGTTTCTAACGGAACACATGGGTGAGCCAATGACATTTGGTATATAAATGCAGCCACCAATCAGCAGCTAGAACCCTAGGTTCTTTGCTGCTCCTGAGCTTATCTAGATACATCTTTCAGTAAAGGATAACAAGAGAAGGAAGCAAATTAAATAATAAAAGTAAATTAGAAAGTTGTTTAAAATGGTATGCTCTGTCTAAATCATGAATGTTTAATTGTGACTTTACTGTCCCTTTAAGTCCGTTTTGTAATTTTTGCCTGCTGTCAACACTGGAACACTATTTCACATATCTACTATATTTTGTGCATGGTCATACAGACATCATCCTCAGATTCCATTCACTAAGTTATTTAAGCTGTTCGGCGAAAACATTTTTTGCATATGATTAGGAATCAAGAAAGTGTTTTTATCTTTAAAGGATCATAAAACCCCAAAGTTTTCTTCCATTATTAAGGTATTCTATTATCAATTTTTTTTTGTTCTCTTGTTATCCTTTCTTGAAAGCAGGAAAGTAAGTTCAGGAGTGTGCACGTGTCTGCAACACTAAATAGCAGCAGTTATGCAACAAGGTTATACATTAACAAGCGCACTAGATGGCAGCAATATTTCCTGTCATGTAAGTGCTTCACACGTGCACTTTATCTATCTAGATATTTCTTCAACAAACAAAATAACAGGAAAACAAAGCAACTTTGATAAAAGAAGTAAAATGGAAACTTTTAAAATGTATTCTCTGTCTGAATCATGAAAGAAGAATGTTGTTTTTCATGTCCCTTTAAGACATTTTATAAAATTACAAATAAGAATTATAGGTAAATGATATTCCTGGATTTTTTAAAAAAAAAATGTTTACACCTTAAAGTTGTAAAGATTCTTGGTGAACTATTTAAAACCTTTTAGTGTGAAATAATTTGGTTTCTTAAATTGACAAATCATAAATTAAAAATCTCATGTTACCTGTCCTAGATAGATTTCTTGAAATCTAGGATAGTTTAGTAACAGTGCTTATAGATTGTTATAAAGTATACAATTATTAAAGGGACAATGAACCCAAATTTTTTCTTTCATGATTCAGATAGAGCATGCAATTTTAAACAACTTTCTAATTTACTCCTATTATCACTTTTTCTTCGTTCTCTTGCTATCTTTATTTTAAAAGCAGGAATGTAAATCTTAGCAGCCAGCCCATTTTAGGTTCAGCACCATGGATAGTGCTTGCTTATTGGAGGATTACATTTACCCACCAATAAGCAAGCATAACCCAGGTTCTCAACCAAAAATGGGCCGGCTCCTATGCATCACATTCCTGCTTTTTTAAATAAAGATAGCAAGAGAGAGAAGAAAAATTGATAATAGGAATAAATTAGAAAGTTGCTTAAAATTTCATGCTCTATCTAAATCATGAAAGAAAAACATTGTGTGTAGTATCCCTTTAACTGGTCTTTAACCAAGGATTAAAGTAACCCTGTGTGCTAATGCACAGGATTTTATTAGAAGTTCTGTCAGTTTTTTCTACCATGCTGATTTGTTTCCATGGGCTCCATTTGTTAAGAGGCGGATGCTGCTTCTGAGTCCCATCGTTTCAGGCTAGCATGAAACGGACGTTAAAGTAGCAGCGGTCATAAGACGGCTGCTCCTTAGCCTGTCCGTCACCTTTTAGGTGGCTGATTGAAATCATCCCAATCTGATCCGAAAGGTTAGTGTAGGTTGTAAGCATCCCTGAATAGTACAGTCTTTAGGGAGCACATGAAGCTTTCAAAACTAGGGGAGAGTCTTGTGGAGCGAGGTAGAGAGTTCCACAAGATGGGAGACAGTCTGGAAAAGTCTTGTAAACGGGAATGTGAGGAGGTAACAAGAGAGGAGGAGAGTAGGAGATTGTGAGCAGAGTGAAGGGGTCGGGAGGAAGAGTTTCTGGAGACAAGGTCTGAGATGTAGGGGGTAGCAGTGCAGTTCAGGGCTTTGTTTGTCAGGGTGAGAATTTTGTGTTTAAGCCTGAAGGCAAGAGGAAGCCAGTGAAGGGATTGGCAGAGAGGTGCAGCAGATGAAGAGCGACGTGTAAGGAAGATGAGCCTGGCAGAGGCATTCATTATGGATTGTAAAGGAGCTAGGCGGCAGCTAGGGAGACCAGAGAGGATGGAGTTGCAGTAGTCAAGATGGGAAAGAATGAGAGAGTGGATTAAAATCTTAGTATTGTCTTGTGCAAGGAAATGTCTAATTTTAGAGATGTTTTTAAGGTGGAATCGGCAGGCTTTAGCCAAGGACTGAATGTGGGAAGTGAAAGAAAAATCTGAGTCAAGTGTGACCCCAAGACATCAAGAATGTGGGGTAGGGGTAATGATGGAGTATTCAACAGTTACAGAGAAGTTGGGGTGGAGATTTTTTAAGAAGGGGGGGAAATAAGGAGCTCAGTTTTGGAGAGATTTAGCTTAAGGTAGTGAGAGGACATCCAAGAGGAGATATGAGAAAGACTGTTAGTGACACAGGTTTGCAAGAAAGAAGATGGGTCTGGTGCAGTCATCTGCATACAAATGGTATTGAAACCCGTGGGACTTTACTAAGGAACCTAATGATCTCGTGTAGATTGGGAAGAGAAGGGGACCGAGGACAGAGCCTTGCGGTACCCCAACAGAAAGTGGTAATGGGGCAGAGGATGCCCCAGAGAAGGCTACACTAAAGGTACGGTTAGACAGCTAGGAAGAGAACCACGAGAGGGCTGTGTCGCAAATGTGGAAGGATTGGAGGGTTTGGAGCAAAATAGGGTGGTCAACAATATCAAAGGCTGCAGACAGATTAAGGAGGATAAGCAGAGAGAAGTTGCCTTTGGATTTTGTTGTAAGTAGGTCGTTGATAACCTTAACAATTGCTGTCTCTGTGTAGTGGTGGGGGCGAAATCCATATTGCAATGGGTTACGGAGGGAGTTTAGTGTAAGGAAATGGGATAGACGTGCATATACTAGCTTTTTTGAGAAACTTCAAGGCGAGAGGAAGTAGGGAAATAGGGCGGTAGTTGGATGGGGAGGTTGGATCGAGAGAAGGTTTTTTGAGGATAGGTGTGACCAGTGCATGTTTAAGAGATGAGGGAAATATAACAGTGCTGAGAGAGAGGTTGAAGATGTGTGTGAGCATAGGGGTAAGGGTAGAAGAGAGGGAGGGGTAAGGGTAGAAGAGAGGGAGGGGTAAGGGTAGAAGAGAGGGAGGGGAGTAGCTGTGAGGGGATGGGGTTGAGGAGCAATAAACCCCTTTTCGGTCAAGCGCCATTTCTAATCTAGCCCTGTATTTCTTGGTTTCACACAATGAAACCTAGACCTGCCAAAACTATGTGTAGAAATGCTAAACTCAGCCTAGACTCCACTTGAGTTTGCTTAGCTGCCCACAGGTTTTTGACCTCACCAAATTCTGCTGATCTGTTCTCAGTTAGGATATTTAAATATTGGAAGGTATGGTTAAAAGGTAACTTCTGTTCACAGACCAGTTTTTGTGTAGGATTTTCCCTGACCCTTATATTAAACCCAGAGTTATATTTGTTAGTCAATAAATAAATAAATAAAATAAGCATTGTACCTAACAAAGAACATTAGTAGGAAGTACACAATATTTTGTGTGTGTATGCGTTTCACATTATGATTCATCCGCCGCTTTTAAGGGTAATATAATTTTTGGAGTAGAATATCATTTTAATGTGTTTATGATGACTTGTTATACCAACTACAGAGATGTGAAATTGCTTGTTTAGGTTTATGTTTGTATATAAAATAGTTGCTTTTGCTATTTGAAACCACAGTCTATACAATTGGCTGAGTTTGAAGGGAGAGCAGACATCCTTACTTTTTTTCTCTCTCTATACACAATAGTCCCCTTATCTTATCTCTGTTCGATCACACAGTACTCACACACCTCACTGGGAGTGAACATTCTTCTGCAGCTTCATTCTTATGTAGCTTTAATATAGCCAATACATAAGTACTATAATTTTCAGTATAGGGCGGTATACAACAGGCAGAAATAGCTATTTTAAATGACAAAATAAAGGTAAAGGAGCTATTTGGAAACAATTTAATACCCTCCAGCAGGTAAAATGGATAATTGGGAACAGATGATTAAAGGGGAGAAGATTGTAACAGTATGCTGTCCCTTTAAATATTACCTAAAGGCTAAATTCAATACATGAAAAAAATTGAAGCCCTAGAAAATGTGCTATTTATACCTGTGAAACTCTCTTGCTTTGCCCCGTATCAGAGATAAATTGGATAGGCATGTCCTTTAATATTTTTTTTTTATAAAACTCAACTTGTCTAAAGGAATACGATATTGCTGAATCTGTAGATTTGTGCAATGTCTTGCTGGAAGTAGGGGCATATTCCAAGACGTTTGTTGAGATCAGGTCCTTATGTAGCGAAAAGAACTTTTCTTGCTCTTAATCTTTTTTATCCCGGTAAAGAAAAGACCCTTTTTCACCTGTAATGTTTATAATGGTAGACTCCAGGTTTGAGCAAAAACAGAAACTTTTATTCAAAAGATAGGTCCATGAACTTATTCTTAGAACTATTGTCAACAGACCTGCTTTTAAGCCATATAGCCGTGAGAGCATGAATAGACTAAACAGAGGCCTTAGCTGAAAGGCTTACATTGTCCATAGAAAGATTGAAGTCTAATATTCGTGTGTTTTCGCAATCCCATAGAGTTAGTTTATGAATTGAAAGTATGGTCACATTCCTTTTCCTGTAATATAAATTAATGAATGCTCTTATATGTCAAGGGGTGGTCTGACCCTTCCAAGACTAGAAATATGTATAAAGAGAAGTCATAATTCTCCTTTCTTACCTGCACAAAATAAATGTTTGAGGCGGAAGAACTATAGCCTTAACTCCAACAATGCGAACAAAGACAAATTGTTGTTGATGATAATGGCAAAGTGCTCCCTACCTTGGGGGGGGGGAGGAAATTCTCTGTTTTGTTTGAGGCAAACCCACTTTGATCAGACATCACGGGCATTGCCAGCTTATCAGTGCTCTGCATTTTTGAATTACAGTGTAGGTTTATGATATTGTCATACAGAAGACGGAAGTGCCAAGTGGCAGAGGCACTTCCTCAATGTCAGTGGTGCAGGTTTGGCTGGGTTTTATAGAGCCCATATATCAGACCCTTCTTCAGAGACATGAGGCCTCTTGTCTCTGGAAAATGCATGTTTAACCCCTTAACGACCAAGGACGTGTCAGGCATGTACTCATTGGGATGCTTTCAGGGTATTGCAGTGATGCCTCGATATTGAGGCATCACTGCAATACCCGTTTTTACCCACTGATGCAGAGGGGGCGCCGGGAGCGCGCAGGACTGTGGGAGCGCGCTGCATTGCCGTTAGATGCATAGTAATGCATATGAAGGAGGAAGTGGGAGGGGGGAATCTGATGTTGGGCAAGGGATCTGGGAGGGGGAGGAGGTAGGGTATTGAGGGGGGGCAGCTACACTACAGAAAAAGAATATTTAAAAAACTTTTGAAAAAAAATGCCTAATTTGCAGCAAACTGGGTACTGGCAGACCTAAGATGGCTGCAAATAGGTAGAAGGGGGAGGGTTAGAGAGCAGTTTGGGGGAGGTTCAGGGAGGTTGGGGGCTAAGGGGGATCCAACACTGCAGAATAACTATATATATATATATATATATATATATATATATATATACAAAAAAATAAATGCCTTTTATTTTAGTACTGGCAGACTTTCTGCCAGTACTTAAGATGGCGGTGACAATTGTGAGGTGGGGAAGGGTAGAGAGCTGTTTAAGGGGGGTCAGGGGGTGGGATGTTTCAGGTGGGAGGCTGATCTCTACACTAAAGCTAAAATTAACCCTGCAAGCTACCTAATTAACCCCTTAACTGCTGGGCATAATACAAGTGTGGCGAGCAGCAGCATTTAGCGACCTTCTAATTACCAAAAAGCAATGCCATAGCCATATATGTCTACTATTTCTGAACAAAGGGGATCCCAGAGAAGCATTTACAACCATTTGTACCATAATTGCACAAGCTGTTTGTAAATGATTTCAGTGGGAAACCTAAAGTTAGTGAAAAAGTGAACGATTTTTTTTATTTGGCAGGGAAATGGTGGCATGGAATATACCAAAATGGGCCTAGATCAATCATTTTGGTTGTCTACTACACTACACTAAAGCTAAAATTAATCCTACAAGCCCCCTAATTATCCCCTTCACTGCTGGGCATAATACACGTTTGGTGCGCAACGGCATTTAGCAGCCTTCTAATTACCAAAAAGCAATGCCAAAGCCATGTATGTCTGCTATTTCTGAACAAAGGGGATCCCAGAGAAGCATTTACAACCATTTGTGCCATAATTGCACAGGCAGTTTGTAAATAATTTCAGTGAGAAACCTAAAATTGTGAAAAAGTTTGTAAAAAAGTGAACGATTTTTTTTATTTCATCGAATTTGGCGGTGAAATGGTGGCATGAAATATACCAACATAGGCCTAGATCAATACTTTGGAATGTCTATTAAAAAAATAAAATATATATATATATATATATATATATATATATATATATATATATACATGTGAAGCGTTATTCAGGTATTCCTGACAGATATCAGTGTCCCAATGTAACTGTTGTTAATTTTGAAAAGAAATGGTTTGGAAATAGCAAAGTGCTACTTCTATTTATTGCTCTATAACTTGCAAAAAAAGCAAAGAACATGTAAACATTGGGTATTTCTAAACTCAGGACAAAATTTTGAAACTATTTAGCATGGGTGTTTTTTGGTGGGTTTAGATGTGTAACAGATTTTGGGGGTCAAAGTTAGAAAAAGTGTGTTTTTTCCATTTTTTTTATAGTAAAAATTATAAGATATGATGAAAATAATGGTATCTTTAGAAAATCCATTTAATGGAGAGAAAAACGGTATATAATATGTGTTATATACAGTAAATGAGTAAGATGAAAATTACAGCTAAACACAAACACTGCAGAAATGTAAAACTAGCCTTGGTCCCAAAAGGTCAACAAATGGAAAAATGCTCTGGTCACTAAGGGGTTAAACAGTGATCCTCTGCTACACCAGTTAAAGGGATAGTAAAGTCCAATTTAAACTTTCATGATTCAGATAGGGCATATAATTCTAAATAACTTTCCAATTTACATCTATCATCAAATTTGCTTTGTTCTCTTAGTTTAGTTGAAAGCTAAACCTAGGTAGGCTCATATGCTAATGTCTAAGCCCTTAAAGGCTCATTTGTTTAGTACGCTTTGTATCCCTTGTTGAAAAGTATACATAGGTAGACTCCAAAGCTGCCGATTGGTAGCTGCACATATATGCATCTTGCTATTGGCATTCAGCTTATTCCCAGTAGTGCATTGCTGCTTCTTCAACAAAGGATACAAATAGAATGAAGCAAATTAGATAAAATAAGTAAATTGGAAAGTTGCTTAAAAATTGTATGTTCTATCTGAATCATGAAAGAACATTTTTGGGTTTCATGCACTTTTAACTATCGATGTTAATGGAAAGTAATGAAGCAACGCTCAAAGAACTTTGAACATGATCTCACGTTCACTATGGGTATCCTTGGCAACCTCACAACTATCTATGGATCTGGCCCGATGATTCACAGTCAGGTGTATACCATAAGAGCAATAAAAAAAAAATCTTGAATTTTCATTATTTTGGTGCATTCCCAGTTCACATGTTTATTATTATTCATTATTTTTATTATTCTCTATTTATTAAGCGCCAATAGATTCCGCAGTGCTGCCCATGGGTACTAAGATAAAAGTACAACAGAGAAACAATACAATAAAAGACAACATTGTACAAACAAATACAGGGGGAATTGAGGGCCCTATTCCCGTGGGAACTTACAATCTAGATGGATAGGAGGATGGGAAACAGGAGGTGGGGACTGTAAAGGAAAGAATGATCTTAGTAAGGAGTTAGATGAGGGCAACTGTTAGGTAAGTGAGATTCATTTGTTACTGAATCGGGGGATAAGCCTCCCTGAACAAAAAGGTCTTTCGGGAGTGTTTAAAGGAGGAAAGGTTAGGGGAAAGTCTGACAGCTCGAGGAAGTGCGTTCCAGAGGGTTGGTGCCGCACAAGAGAAGTCCTGGGGACCGATTTATCAACTGTCTGTCCGACATGATCTGCTCAGCAGATCATGTCCGACAGACATCGCTGAATGCCAACAGCATACGCTGTCGGCATTTAACATTGCACAAGCAGTCCTGGTGAACTGCTTTTGCAATGCCGCAACATACAGATTCGTGGCCAATCGGTCGCTAGCAGGAGATGTCAATTAACGCGATCGGGCAGATTGATGTCTGCAGCCTCAGAGCAGGCAGACTAGTTAAGGAGCAGCGGTATTAAGACTGCTGCTCTTTAACTCCTGTTTCTGGGGGCCATTCGGCCCTTGATATATCGGCCCCTGTAGTCTAGCATGGGAGGAGGTGATGGTAGAGGACGCAAGGAGCAAGTCGTCGTTGGATCTTAGGGAGCAGGCTATAGTATATTTGTTGATGAGTGAGGACAGGTAGGGTGGGGCAGCATTGGTGAGGGCTTTGTAGGTCAGGGTGAGAATTTTGAATTTGACTCTTCTGTGAATGGGGAGCCAGTGAAGGGACTCATAGAGAGGTGCAGCAGATACAGAGCGTCGGGAGAGGTGGATTAGCCTGGCAGAGGCGTTTAGGATGGATTGAAGGGGAGAGAGGGAGGCCAGTTAGTAAGTTATTACAGTAGTCAAGTCGGGAAATTACCAGGGAGTGGATTAGCTGTTTAGTAGTTCAGCGCTCAGAAACGCACACATTTTGGAGATATTGCGTAGGTGGTTGCGGCAGGATGAAGAGAGCAATTGGATGTGGGGAATGAAGGATACAAACTTTCATACTTTAATAGTTCAAGAAAATATGATTAGGTAGTCATCATTAGTTTGCTACAATTATTTTGCAGTGGTTTATTTTTGATTTAGCCACATACAGTGGGCCAGATTACGAGTGGAGCGCAAATGTTTGCGTGCACGCTTGAGTGATAAGGGGTTTATTGCAGATGTTTGAGCTTGTCAGGCTTACCGTAAAAAAAAGGTTTACCAGGGAACATTAACACGGATGACTTTTTTTAATACAACATATACTTTCAATGGATAGCGCAGAGTGCGCCATTATCCCTCATATTACAAGTGGTGAGTTATGTTGTGCGCTCGAGCGCAACACATAATAGGGTTGGAAAATCTAGTCCCCTTGGAGACCTGAAGTAAATGGTTAAGGCTTGAATATATATATATAACAAAACACATGTATAATATATAAAGTATTTCACTCATATACACACACATTATATATATATACACACACACACACACACATATTAAATGTACAAATATATATATTTGTTTATTGAAATAAATGTTTTAATAGTGATACAAAAGTTTATGGTATATGACAGGGTGTTGGACCATGTATATATTTGTGCATGTATTTGACCTTTGGCTTAGCGCACCTTCAGCTTAAAGCAGGGCTCGACAAACCCAGGAGCCTGGGAGCCACTGGCTCCTAGAATTTTACCCCTGGCTCCTAACTTTTTGGGCTATTCTCTATATATCTATATACAAATCCAACTGTCTGGCTACTAAAAATATGCCTGCTTCCTAAATATTCTTACTGGCTCCCAATTTTTGAACATATTCGTCAAGCCTTAAAGTGATAACCGACATGAGCTTTTCAGCATGCCCCCATATAAATGTATTACGCACCCTATTACTATCAACTTATAATATGAGCACAAAAAATAAAAACGCTATTGATTCAGCTTGATTGGTGTAAGCACACCATAGCGCTAATATTTTTGTGGTCCATTAGTAATCTAGGCCTTCATGTGCTCAAATTGGTGATGATCATCTAAATGCCTGTTCAGGAAGGAATGCTGAAGAGTATGAGATATATGTATCACTTATGGTTTCAATGTTACATTGCATTATCTCTCTTTTGAAATTTGTTTATAAACACAATAAGAAGCATTTATTAAAAGAACACAGGCGGTGGTACCTGAAGAACAAAGCCTACCACAGTTCCAAAACCTGGAACCTCAGCTAACACCAATATTTTTAATTACATGTGCCCCATGTCTACATACAACAATAACACTGCACTTATATAAGAAGTACTCAACATTTCACTGCTTTTTTTCTTAGCACCACACTTAAAGGGACAGTCTAGTCAAAAATAAAATTTCATGATTCAGATAGGGTAATGTAATTTTAAACAACTTTCCAATGTACTTTTATCACTAATTTTGCTTTGTTCTCTTGGTATTCTTAATTGAAAGCTAAACCTAGGTAGGATCATATGCTAATTTCTTAGCCCTTGAAGGCAGCCTCTTATCTGAATTTATTTTGACAGTTTTTCACAACTAGAGGGCGTTAGTTCACGTGTGCTATATAGATAAGATTGTGCTTGTGCATGTGGAGTTACCTTGGAGTCAGCACTGATTGGCTAAAATGCAAGTCTGTCAAAAGAACTTAAATAAGGGGGCAGTTTGCAGAGGCTTAGATACAAGGTAATCACAGAGGTAAAAAGTATATTAATATAACAGTGTTGGTTGTGCAAAACTGGGGAATGGGTAATAAAGGGATTATCTATCATTTTAAACAATAAACATTCTGGTCTAGATTGTCCCTTTAAGTCTACAAAAAAGGTTCATTTGTGAGCATCTCAGAGAAGGGGATCTAGGTCAACAATAAAAAGTAGTTGGTTGACTGTTTTAAACATTGATTTACGGTTGCAAAGCTGTTCTGAAGAAAAAAATGGGCCATGAATCTAAAGCAGCCAAACTGATGTGGTGAACCACCATCAAAGACTTTATCAAAAGAAGTTTCTTCTCGGATAATGACCCTTCAAGTTTGCAGTCAGTGACTTACCCACTGATGTAAACACAGATGATCTCTTTCAGCTCATATACCTGGTGAATGAAAATATAATGCACAATGTCTATATTTAATTAATTAATAAATCCTATATAATAAAAGGCCAAGTATGTTTGTCCGACGCAGTCATGCACATTAGAGATTGCGCAAGACAAACATACCTGGCTTTAACCCCTTAGAGACCAGTAGAGACTGTGCGAGAACGGCATTGGTCATTAAAGCCCTTAAGGACCTCTGCCACGATCTCACTAAAAGTAGCGAGATCGTGCTATTTCTGCATGACCCACGAGTGGTGCAGTGCAGAAATAGCCTTGCAGAGAGCGACACGTCGGGCAGCGGTGGTGCCTATATATGGTGGAAAAATATCACTATGGTTTACTAGCCAGGGGTAAAAAGCTACTAGCCCAGAGGGAAAAAGTAAGTAGTCCACTCAATGTTAAAGATAGGAAAAAGTCAAATTTGTGAGTCCTTCACTGCAGGACCACTGGAAAATTCAAGCTATATATATATATATATATATATATACACGAGAAAAAATAATTTTCTCAACATATTTCAGTATTTAAAGTTGTATAAATCACACTTATTAATAAAAAAAAAATATTCTAACTGAACGCCCTGAAAACAATTTTCTCTATGCATTGTTTTAGTAATGTGCATTTTTAATTGAAATAATTATTCAAGTATATTGAACCTTCAGACATAATGGGATAAAAAGAATAAATCAAATCTGCACATCATTAATCGACATCACAAAATGCACAAAACGGCTACATCTAAACAAAGGGTTAATGAGTTCTTAGGGATATTTTGTTAAACATGCAAATATGTATATAAATGGAAAAATTAACAAACCTTAAAATGACATTTTAATTAACACTTTACTTTATATTGAGGGCTATATTGCATTATGAAGCATTGTGTTATAGTCCTGTAGCTAAAAGGAAAATAAAAAGAAATCACAGACATAATTTGAAAATATAATAAAATAGTCTAGAAAAGGCACATTAAAAAGTCAATGATATGAAGAAGTCTATAGAGTCATTTATGCCATTTATAGACATTTGTTACAACAGTCCGTGTGTAGCATTAATATTAAAGAAGACATTAATGATTCAAAGAGGAATAGATAGATTATACAGTTTCATACATTCATTATTTAAACATAAACCACTTACATATCTAAATCTATTTTGCAGAAAAATCGGGAATGAGCAAAGCAGCTTTAGAAGCGTCAAGAAATCCTAAGGCTTCATTTTTTTGTTCTAAGGATGCCACAATAGAGCCAGAGGAACAGTGTAAGAGCAAATTTAAAATAATGGTAAATTAAGGGAAAGTAGACGACTTTATATTAAAGTATGTACGCTATAAATTTAGTAAACTCCAAAACAGAAGCAAAATAGTTATTTAGAAAAATGTATTTTACCTCAGATTTTATGATCTGTCAATAGCAGCTGGCCGCCCCCTTCTCCACTAACTTTTTTTCTAAAAGTCACATGAGGGCGGTACAGCCAATAGGAAGCTGTGCCATCCATCCCATTGAAGGTTGTAGGACTGCGCTCCTGGCCTCTGCTAGAGAGGTAACTGACTTGCATATCAAAGCAAGTCACTATTTACTTGCTTGATCACGGCATGCAATGCCAAATTCACATGTGAACCTTTTCACTAGCAGAGGCCGGGAAAGCAGAGCTACAACGTTCAAAGGGACAGACGACACAGCTTCCTATTGGCTGTATTGCCCTCCTGTAACTTTAAAAAAAAAAAAAAGAGAGCTAAGAAGGGGCGGCCGGCTTTTAATGACAGCTCATAAAATCAGAGGTAAAATAAATATCTTTTAAATAACTTTTCTAATTCTGCTTTGGGGTTTATTACATTGACAGATTACATACTTTAATATACTGGCATCTACTTTCACTAAATTTGCCATCACGTTAATGACAGAGCAAGCGAATAATGAATCTCCAATGGGCCACTATCCACTAGAGCAAATGGAAAGACCAACTTAAAAACAGGGTATGGAGGAATCTGCAACAGTGTTCAAATGAATATTAAAGCGATACAAATTAGCACAGGGTGCAATATCTTTTGCACAACCTTGCACAAGGAATAACACACAGGGCTAAAATACAAGTTAAAAGTAAACTGGTGCAATCGAGCACAAATTTTTTTTGCGCTCATTGGGTTAGTGCAAGTGAAGACCTCTCGTAAAGTGCAAAGGTTTAAAAAAAAAAAAGGACAACAGCCACAACATAAATACATTAAAATAAAGTGTTACACTTATATATATAGTGTCTGATAAAAAGCATATATATATATATATATATATATATATATATATATATATATATATATATATATATATATATACACAGTTGCAAGAAAAAGTATGTGAACCCTTTGGAATGATATGGATTTCTGCACAAATTGGTCATAAAATGTGATCTGATCATCATCTAAGTCACAACAATAGACAATCACAGTCTGCTTAAACTAATAACACACAAAGAATGAAATGTTGCCATGTTTTTATTGAACCCACCATGTAAACATTCACAGTGCAGGTGGAAAAAGTATGTGAACCCCTAGACTAATGACATCTCCAAGAGCTAATTGGAGTGAGATGTCAGCCAACTGGAGTCCAATCAATGAGATGAGATTGGAGGTGTTGGTTACAGCTGCCCTGCCCTATAAAAAACACACACCAGTTCTGGGTTTGCTTTTCACAAGAAGCATTGCCTGATGTGAATGATGCCTCGCACAAAAGAGCTCTCAGAAGACCTACGATTAAGAATTGTTGACTTGCATAAAGCTGGAAAGGATTATAAAAGTATCTCCAAAAGCCTTGCTGTTCATCAATACACGGTAAGACAAATTGTCTATAAATGGAGAAAGTTCAGCACTGCTGCTACTCTCCCTAAAAGTGGGCGTCCTGTAAAGATGACTGCAAGAGCACAGCGCAGACTGTTCAATGAGGTGAAGAAGAATCCTAGAGTGTCAGCTAAAGACTTACAAAAGTCAATGGCAAATGCTAACATCCCTGTTAGCGAATCTACAATACGTAAAACACTAAACAGGAATGGATTTCATGGGAGGATACCACAGAGGAAGCCACTGCTGTCCAAACAAAACATTGCTGCACGTTTACAGTTTGCGCAAGAGCACCTGGATGTTCCATAGCAGTACTGGCAAAATATTCTGTGGACAGATGAAACCAAAGTTGAGTTGTTTGGAAGAAACACACAACACTATGTGTGGCGAAAAAGAGGCACAGCACACCAACATCAAAAGCTCATCCCAACTGTGAAGTATGGCAGTGGGGCCATCATGGTTTGGGGCTGCTTTGCTGCATCAGGGCCTGGACGGATTGCTATCATCGAAGGAAAAATGAATTCCCAAGTTTATCAAGACATTTTGCAGGAGAACTTGGGAGAAGATGGGTGTTGTAACAGGACAATGACCCAAAGCATACATGGAGGGGGAGAACTGAAATATGAAGATATTTACTTTGATTGAGAGGTGAAACTAGACTTGAGTGTGTGTAGGTTAATCTATGAATAAGTTTACATCATATTTCTTATTCATACCTTGTGGTACTCTGGTCTGTAACGTAAATATCCAGTATACTTCTCTTTTGAGTAATGTGTTGTTTCTGTCACCCCCTAGTGGGTTCTTTAATATTTGTTCAATTGCCTTGAAGGAGAAGTTGGTTAATCTCTGTTCATGTGTGTGGAACAACCCAGAATGTCAACAAACATCATTAACCCTTTAAATGCTAAGCACTTTCCCACCTGGGTGCTAAGCTGTTTAATAGGTTTTTTTAAATTTTTTATAATATTTATTTTTCAGATCCCTAAAACTTACACTGTTGGAAAGGTTAGGCGATTACCTTTCCAAATGTGGGTCTTGGGGGTCTGTAGCTGCTTAGATGCCTGAGATACAGGCTTCTAAGCAGCATGCCCCCTTTTCCTATTCTTAACATTGCTATTTTTAAATAAAGTTGTGCAGTGATGTCATCACGTTATTGCGCGTGACGTCACCGCGCATAATGGGAAGCCCCGGCGATGCCTGTCACTATACAGGCCCGATCGCCGAGGTAGGAGCGGGTGGGAGCCCCCAGATCTCCCTTAAGGTGGGAGAGTGCTAGCGACGGCTCTGAGCCGTCATTAGCACCTGAGTGGGAAACTGCGACGGCTCTGAGCCGTCATTAGCACCTGAGTGGGAAACTGCGCGTTAGCACTGAAAGGGTTAAAGGGACAGGAAATCCCAATATTTTTTTTTCATGATTTGGATAGAACATACAATTTGAAACATTTTTTCAATTTACTTCTGTTCTCAAATTTGCTTGATTATCTTGTTATCCTTTGCTGAAGGAACAGCCCTGCACTTCTGGCAGCTAGATGAACACAAGAGACAAATGTGTGCAGGCACCAATCAGCAGCCAGCTTCCATTAGTGTAGGATATGTGCATATTCTGTTCAACAAGGCATACAAAGAGAACAAAGCACATTTGAAAATAGAAGTTAATTTAACTGAAAAAGATAAGGATCTAAATTAGAAATAGCTGCATTGTGTTATTATTTCCTTATAACGGTTGGTACATAACGTGGTTAATAGCTACAGTCTGATAATTTTTACCCCTTCTGTTCCAAACAGATGAAAATTAATATGACAAATGCCTATTTTAATATATAAAAAAATGCTTATGCACCAGGATACTAAGTCCTGGAATGTATTTAAGATAACCCCAATTCCGAAAAAGTTGTGACAGTATGGAAAATGCAAAAACAAACAAACAAAAAGAGTCATTTGAAAATTCAATTTACCCTGTACTATATTGAATACACATTATTAACACATTATTTGATGTTTTACTTTGTTAATTTAATGTATTTTTTTTTCAAATATACACTCATTTCAAATCTGATGACTGCAACACACTCCAAAAAATTTGGGACAGTCGACTATTTACCACCATCTTTTTTTTTTTAATAACATTTATTAAGTGCTTGGGCACTGAACACACCAGTTGGTTGTCTTCAGCTGCACAACTGTACGGGGCTTTCGTTGCCTTATTTTGTGCTTCATAATGCACCACACATTCTCAATCGGAGACAGGTCAGGACTGCAGGCAGGCCATACTAGCACCCGCACTCTCTGCTTACGCAACCATGCGCTTGTAATCCGGGCAGTATGTGGTTTGGCGTTGTCCTGCTGAAAAATGCAGGGACGTACCTGGAAGAGACAATGTCTGGATGGCAGCATATGTTGCTCCAAAATGTATACATATTTTTCTGCATTAATGGTGCCCTGACAGATGTGCAAGTTGTCCATGCCATGGACACTGACACCCCCCCATATTTTGACAGTCGCTGGCTTTTTGACCTGATGCTGATAACAGGTTGGATGGTCCTTTTCCTCTTTGGCCCGGAGAACACGATGGCTGTTTTTTCCAAAAACGATTTGAAGTGTTGACTCGTTGGACCACAAAACAAGATTCCACTGTCCATCTCAGATGAGACCGAGCCCAGAGAAGTCTACGGCGCTTCTGGACAGTGTTGATGTATGGCTTCTGCTTTTCATTGTAAAGACTTTACTTGCATTTGTGGATGCAGCGGTGAATGGTGTTGACTGACAAAGGTTAACCAAAGTATTCCCAAGCCCATGTCAGAATATCCATTTCAGACTCATGATATTTTTTGAGACAGTAACATCTGAGGGATCGGAGATTCAGTGATTTTCATCTTTTCCCTTTACGCAACCGAGATTTGACCGGATTCCTTGAATCTTTTAATAATATTGTGCACTGTAGAAGGTGAAATGCCCAAAATCCTACTGATTTGTCTTTGGGGAAGGTTGTTCTCAAAGTGTTAGATTATTCGCTAACACATCAGTTGGCAGATTGGCGAGCCATAACCCAACCTTGCTCTTGAAGGACTAGGCCTTTTTTGAAGGCTGCTTATATGTTTACACGATTGACTCACCTGTTTCACATCACCTTCTTATTTCAACTTGTCACATCCCTACG
Organism: Bombina bombina; assembly: GCF_027579735.1. Lineage (NCBI taxonomy): Eukaryota > Metazoa > Chordata > Amphibia > Anura > Bombinatoridae > Bombina > Bombina bombina. Next base: position 769,616,328 of record NC_069504.1, on the reverse strand, counting down.
TTTAGCCACCAATCAGCCAGCGCTGCCCAGGTGCTGAACCAAAAATGGGCCGGTTCCTAAGCTTTACATTCCTGCTTTTCAAATAAAGATAGCAAGAGAATGAAGAAAAACTGATAATAGGAGCAAATTAGAAAGTTGCTTAAAATTGCATGCTCTATCTAAATCATGAAAGCAAAATTTTGGGTTTAGTATCCCTTTAAGTTTACTTACAGTGTGAGTGTCTGTGGGCTAATTGAACTGGATGTCATGGAGAAAATACAGCTTTAGGGGTAAGGAGGTAAGGGTAAGGGGGAGGGACTGAGTATTTAGGTACAGAGTATTGTTGGTTTAAGAGTTGATTACTTTATATATATAGTTAACAAACAAGAATAAAACAAAGTTTGAAATCTACCCCAAGGACTTAACAATTGCCATAGGTGTCTGTAGGGGATAGAACTGAAGACTTCTCATTACACCATCTTTTAGACACCTCCCCAAATGTGTGCCCCAATTGTGATCATAACTGAAATTTTTGTTGTTGTTGTTTTTTTTAAAAGAATGATTTTTATTGAGGTTTTTGTACTGTAACAGAGAGAATCATGAACAGTAAGAGTAAAACAGTACAAACCGCATAGTGAGTAAAAACAAACAATAGCAAGAAAATGCACACATAAATGAAACCTCATTTTTCGAAATAGTATCATATAGAATGAAATAGTTTGTTGAAGGTTAAGGGGAGTCAGCAGGCAAGAGCTGCTAAAAATTAGGGTGGGAAGGAGGGGGCGGACAATCTGTTGATATAAGCAATGAGAGGGTTAATAAAATAGTTAATAAAGAGCTCATATTTAAATGAACCTGACAACAATAGGCTGGGTATAAATAATTAAAACAAATATGAGATATCATAGGTAAGGATCACTAAAATTGAAGTAAGTCCCACTTGGGTAATTTGTTCGACTTTAAGTGTGTAGGCCATAATCATATATATAACGGTAAGTAAATAAAAATATAATGACCTATATAGAATATATATTTATACTTGGCAACTGTAATCTGGGTACTCTCACCAACAAATTAGGTTTCTCAATTTAGTTTTAGTAAAGAGACAAACTTATGATATCAGTAAAAGTATGAGTATGGAGTATATGTAAGATTCATGTACTGGGATACTACAGGAACTTAGCAGTTCCACATCAGTTCAGTCCCACGTTGGGGCCCACATAGGGACTTTATATGTAAAACAGACATTAGGGATCCCAATACGGACAGAAGCTAATGAGTATAGGTATCTCTATAAGTGGAACATATATATTCAAAGAAGCGACTGCTGTCATTTATCTAAATAAAGATGGAGTGGTGCCCAAAGATGCATATATAACAGTCATAGAGAATTATTCTAGTAAATTGTCATAATCTCGAAACTCTAAAAACGAATAAAAAACCTCTATTGAGTGTAGGTGTATCTAAGTTCAAGTGTCCTACAACAGACCTATCTCATCCTCATGTAGATGTTATATGGAAAAAGGTTAAGGTTTCCACACTACGTCATCCCGGCCTCAGACAACGCAGCCTAGGAGCTCCCACTATATACATATAATTAAGACACCATTATGAGAGCTGAAATATCACAAATCTACTTTACACTCAATACATGCAAAGAAGAGTATTCAGAGCGATAGAGTGTGTTTTTTTGAAGACTGTAATATTAGATCTATTTGTAATTCTGTTCAACTTCTTTAGTTAGAGAACTATGTCTTTTTTTTCATAAAAAAAATAGTTCTAAACATTTTCTCCAAATTTTGCATTTGTCTAGTGTGAATAGAATGGTTGATTGCTTGAATTTGTTGGAGACTAGCTGTATGTTGAGCTACAATTCCACTTTAGCCAATTTTTTTATGGCGTCGTGCCAAGTCTTTAGCCATCTAATTGACAGGACACAAATTAGATGGGAAATCAGTTAAAGTAGGAAAATATGGTAATATGACCTGGAACATTGTTTCACAGGGAAAGAGAAATTGAGGTCTTCGGTGGAGGCCGCTGAAAGGATAGAATCCTAAACAGTGATATAGTAAGGAAGAAAAAAAAAATAAGAAAACTGAAAGCAAAGACAAATTACTACAATTATTGAGAAACTGTTAAATAGCCTGCTGTTCACAAAAGAAGCAACATGCCCATGACGCGCTATTTAGACAGACCTGCTTAGACTTCTAAGAATTCATTTAAAAGGTTCATTAATCTGGAGGTTTGTAGTAAGATGGCAAACATATCAGTTATCACAACCAAATATAGAAAATAGAAAATCCTCTGAGACCACAAACAAGCAACAGATTTTTATATGTCTGCTTGGGGACATTTGATTTGGGGATCCGATTAATTTTATTGTGATCTAGTGGAGAAAATAAAAAAATGTGGTTGTTTTGTGAGTCCTGAAATGTTCAACATCAGTATTTTTTTTTTGTAAATGTGACAAATACAAAAATATACAAATTTTAAATAGGCTAAATATCTGGCTTGCCATATATGTAAATTTCTGCAGCTGAGAAAATATGTCTAATCATAGCAAATATGTGGCTGGGTGTGGTTGCTTGGTAATTTGCTTGGTTTTACCAACAGTGACAAATTACTTGCAAAAAATAATAACTAATTACACCTCATACTTTTTATAGAGTTTATAAAAACAAATATATGCCATTTCAAACAAATTACTCAATAGTATTTACCTGCAGTAACTACTTAGTCATAACAACATTTTTGAGCACATTTAAAGGGACACTGTACCCAAAAATTTTCTTTCGTGATTCAGATTGAGCATGAAATTTTAAGCAACTTTCTAATTTACTCCTATTATCAAATCTTCTTCATTCTCTTGGTATCTTTATTTGAAATGCAAGAATGTAAGTTTAGAGGCCGGCCCATTTTTGGTGAACAACCTGGGTTGTCCTTGCTGATTGGTGGATAAATTCATCCACCAATAAAAAAGTGCTGTCCAGAGTACTAAAACCAAAAAAAAGCTTAGATGCCTTCTTTTTCAAATAATAATAGCAAGAGAACGAAGAAAAATTGATAATAGGAGTAAATTAGAAAGTTGCTTAAAATTGCATGCTCTTTCTGAATTACAAAAGAAAAAATTTGGGTACAGTGTCCCTTTAAGTACCAGCTCTAGTGTAAACATAATGAAGGGGTTAAAACTAACATTGTCCTTTGCCACAATAAATATAAATTGGTACTTACATAATGTAGACACCAATGTATTCACCTGAACACTGGGGTTATGGACTTGGGTGGGGACTCTTCTGTTTTGGGGAGAATTCTGTGGTATTCTTTGTATATGGAGGTTTAAGAATGGTGAGTGTTCTGTTGCGAGGATTCATGGTGGGGGTATCCCTTGAGCTGATGGGGTCTCACAATGGTGTTGATTTAGTGGGTGATGCCGAAGTTGGTCTTTCAAAAAGGAGGCCATGAGAGGGAGGTGGGTTCTTCTGTAAATTGGTGCAACTTGTAAGTGCAAATGTTGGAGTTATAGTTTGAATAATGCTGGCATCTAAAAGATGGTGAAATAAAGTTTTCCAAATAAAACCTATATCATCTGGTCCCACCAGGTCCTTGAGGTATATATAGGGTGACCATATTGCCGCTTTAAAAAGGGACACATATGAACAATACTTATGTCAGGGCTGTTTAAATAATTGTTTTGTATAAGAACCCTGCCATATGCATTTTTTATATGTGTCCCTTTTTAAAGCGGCAATATGGTCACCCTAGGTATAAAGGAAGTCAAGAAATCCTATTAGAGCTGAAGATAGTGTGTAGTACACAAATATTGTGCTGTACTTAAACAGAGCTCTTATAATAGGATGCTAAAAGTTACAAAAATATAATGACCAATTTTAAAGGTAAATGAAAAACATTTTTTTTCTTTCTAATTCAGACACAGGGGCATATTTATCATGCCCCGTGTTTCCGGCGAGCCTTCATAAAGACCGCTGCTACATAACCTGTCCGCCTGCTCTGAGGTGGCAGACAGAAATCAACCTGATCGAATACGATCGGGTTGATTGACACCCCCTGCTATCGGCCGATTGGCCGTGAATCTGCAGCTCACAAGAACTACTGGTGCAATGATAAATGCTGAGAGCGTATGCTGTCTGCATTTATCGATGTGCAGCGGACATGATCCACTATATCGGATCATGTCCGCTCGCACCTTAATAAATATGCCCCAATGCATACAATTTTAAACAACTTTACAATTTACTTCCATTATCAAATTTGCTTAATTCTCTTTGTATCCTTTGTTGAAGAAGCATCAATGTGCTACTGGAACCAAACTGAAAACATCTGGTGAGCAATGGGGAGCTTAGGTTATTTTTGATAGGTTTTTTATTTGGGGGGGTTGGTTGGTTGGGTGGTGGGTTTTACTGTTGGGGGGTGTTTGTATTTTTTTTACAGGTAAAAGAGCTGATTTCTTTAGGGCAATGCCCCACAAAAGGCCCTTTTAAGGGCCATTGGTAGTTTATTGTAGGCTAGGGTTTTTTTTATTTTGGGGGGGCTTTTTTATTTTGATAGGGCTATTAGATTAGGTGTAATTCTTTTTTATTTTTGATAATGTGGTTTGTTTGTTTTTCCGTAATTTTGTGTTTTTTTATTTTTAGTAACTTAGCGTTTATTTTTTTTTGTAATTTAGTAATTTGTAATAATGTTTAATAGTATATTTAAATAATTTTAGTAGGGTTAGGTTTTTTTAATATGTAATTTAGTTTATTTAATTGCTAGTTTAATTTAATTGTAGTATAATAGTTAGGGTAGGTTAATTAACAGTTTAAAATAGTTTAAAATAGTTTCTTTTAGATCTACAGGTAAGTTTAAATTTATAGTAAGATATGGATGTTGTAATTTTAATTTAAAGTTAGCGGGTTGTTAGGTTTAGGGGTTAATAGCTTAATTTAGTTTATGGCGATGTGGGGGGCTGATGGTTTAGGGGTTAATAGGTTTAGTTAGTGGTAGTGATGTGGGTGGCCAGGGGTTTAGGGGTTAATAAGTTTATTTAGTGGTAGCGGTGTCGGGGGGCAGCGGAATAGGGTTAATACATTTTATTTAGGTGTCGGCAATGTCGGGGACAGCAGATTAGCAGTGTTTAGACTCAGGGTTTATGTTAGGGTGTTAGGTGTAAACGTAACATGTTTTCAACCATAGAAATCATTGGGATATCTGGCAGCATCGAACATAAGCTTTCGCTGCTGTCAGACTCCCATTGATTTCTATCGCATCCGCGGCCTCCATTGAAAACCAGGTACGTTGGGCCGGAATAGCCGTGAGCGTACCTGTTAGAAATTTGATAACTGGGAAAAAGTGTCAGATAGAGCCGAAGGTGTATTCGGAACAAATGTAATGACGTAAGCATCAATCTGCGTCGGATTGAGACTGGCGGATCATATGTTACATCACAAATTTCAGCATTTGCCCGTCTGTAGGCTTTGATAACTAGGTCAGATCAATTTTGCAACAATTACGCTGCGGAATTCCGGCGTATTTTTCGGTTGACGGCTTGATACATATCCTCCAAAGTGTTTAATGTCCCTTTAAGTATAGCAACAACACGTTTAATACTCGTTGAGAGAGAGGAAATCATACTAATTGTCACTAGACATAACTCTGATGATAATAAAATGCCACTTGTTTGTAAACATCTTTATAGAAATAATGACATATATATGTTTTCCCCTCTGCAGGTGTAACAATCGTACGCAATGTGTTGTAGTTGCTGGTTCTGATTCGTTCCCTGACCCATGTCCTGGAACCTACAAGTATCTGGAGGTCCAATATGACTGCGTACCCTACAGTAAGTATAAAACATACCACAAATAGATACAGCACACATTGATATAAAATATTTAAACAGAAGAAAACACATAAATACACAGCATATTAACAGACACAGTAAACCATGGTATATACAGATTAAGCACAGCAGTGTTCAAATATATTAAAAAGCATAAGGTAATTTAGTAACGTAAACAACATAGAACAATGCACAACAGACATTAAAACATAGAAAGAAAAACATTCACAGCAAAAATACAGTGTTATTTAACCAAGTACCAAGGATTGAAACATTACAGATACACAGCATGGGAGACAACGGTACAGGATTGTAAAACACAATCTTAATTATAATATACATCACAAAGCTCAGAGCAAAACCAAAGAAAATAAATAAATAGTTAATATAATATAGAGTACTATATTAAACCATAAGTATGTTCATGACCAGGATTAGAAAATAATCCCTATAGTTTACCATTGAGGTGAAAACATACTAATACACTCATTATTAAATATAAATATATATATTGAAATTTGAGAACTAGCGGAAATTTTCAGTTCTACTTAAGAAACACAACCCAAAATCTAATAGAGTGAAAATCAGTATATCAAAGCTATAAATAATATTAAGAAATATTCAGTGCCATTGTTATCTAAATTAACTGATTTACAACATTTTGGAAAGTTATTTCACTATTTAGAGAATAACATATAAATAGAAGAGAACTTTCCTCTTTGAATCTAGGTGAGTGAACTTGTTTCTTATGCAAGGAACCAATACAAAGGATCTTCATGCTACTCTGCTACCTTGCTGTAGTCGTCTACTATATATTAACTCTAAATATCAATAGCTCAGTTGCCAGAGCTCTCAGATCTGTAAGGGAAATGTCCCATTGAAATTAAAAGTAAACCACTTAGGCCCATTCCCTACATTTTCCAATAAGAATGAGAAACATATATAAACTTTTATTTGGGTTGTATTCTACACTATTTGGCCAAAATTATGTGGACACCTGGCCATCACACCTGTATGAACTTATTAGACATCCCATTCTAAAACTAGGTGCATTAATATGGAGTTGCCCCTCAACTCCCCCTCCCCCCTTTGTGGCTATAACAGCAACAACTCTTCTGGGGAGGCTTTCTACAAAATTTTAGTGTGTGTTGGTGGGAGTTTTTGCCCATTTAGCCTAAAGAGCATTTGTGAGATCAGGCTCTGGTGTTAGAATGTGTATTGTGAGCAGGACCCTCTTTTCAAATTCATTCTAAAGGTTTTCAATGGTGTTGAGGTTAGGGCTCTGTGCAGGCCACCCAAGTTCATCCACACCAAACTCTTCAAACCATGTCTTCATGGACCACGTTTTGTGCAAAGGGGAATGGTCATGCTGGTACAGGAAAGGGCCTTTCCCAAACTGTTCCCACAAAGTTGGTAGCAACCAGTTGCCTTAAATGTCTTTGTATACTGTAGCATTAGGATTGCAATTCACTGGATTTAAGGGCCTTAAGCCAAATACTGAAAAAAAAGCTCCAGACCATTATCCCTCCTCCATCAAAGTTTACATTAGGAACTATGCATTTCAATTCATAGTGTTCTTCTAACACCCAACACACCCAGATTCTTCCATCAAACTGCCAGATAGTGAAGCATAATTCATCACTCTAGAGAACATGTTGTATACTGCTCCAGAGTCCAGTGGCAGTGTTCTCCCGCTGACGTTTGGAATTGCGCATGTTGATGTGAGGTTTGTGTACAGCTACTTTGGCTATAGAAACTAATACACACAGTTCGTGTGCTGATGTGGCTTCCAAAAGTAGTTTGGAACTTTGTAGTGAGTGAGGCAACAGATGATAGGTGATTTTTACATGCTACATGCTTTAGCATTTGGCATCCTGATCTGTGAGTTTACGTGGTTTACCACCTTGTGGCTGGGCTGTTGTTGCTCCTAGACACCTTAATTTCACAATTTATCAGGGCAGATCTAGTAGGATAGAAATTTCCTGAACTGACTTGTGGCAAAGGTGGCATCCTATAACAATGCCATGTTTAAAGTCACTGAGCTCTTCAGTACAACCTATTGTACGGCAAACGTTTTTCTATGGCAATCTAATGGCTATGGGCTTTGATTTATGCACCTTTTAGCAATAGGTATGGCTGAAACACCTGAACTCAATAATTAATAGGGATGTCCACATAATTTTGTTCATATGTATATATTGCATTGCTAGTTGGTTGGCTGATCAAGGTTGTATCTGTATGTGGAATTTTACATAGTATTTTGCATATTAATAAAACACAGAAGCAATGTTGGTCTTGCCGATCTATCTCACAGTTGAAATTCTTGACCCATTTCTGGAATAAAAAATTCTTGTTTCCAACCCATCAGCATTCCTGCATGAAAACATTGTATATAAACTGTTTTTTTGTTTGTTTTTTTAAGCTATTTTTTTCGAGCCATTACAAAAGCATAAAAAATGCCATTTGAATTAGTAAAATTGCTTAAATAAATTAACAATTATAAAGGCTAAAATATAGTTAAATACATGAAACAAAAACTATAATAAATAATATAATAATAACTATAATAGACATGCACGTCACAGGTTTTTCAAGGTAGTTTTGATTTTTTAAGGAAGTAAGAGAGCAATATTTTTTAAATTTTATTAAACCAAAAAAAAAAGTACAAACCACTGACAAGATGTAAGCTCAAAACAGGCCAAAAATGGCTCAAATGTGTTTTCTTGTGGACTAGAATACAACTGTTGCATAGTCCAACTGAACAGTATTGGTGTGTTATCATGCAACAAATGCATTTGAATAGTTTGTGATAAGTAACTCTATTCAGATGATTTGGAATGACTTTGAATTTGGGGATTCTAGTGGTTTGGAACAGACCTGGGAATCCAACTGCTTAAAATAGATCCATTTGTAGAATAAACAGAAAAACAGAAATAATAATAATAATAATAATAATATATATATAAATAGATAGTAAATGATGAGATAATACAAATTAAACCTCTCTGGCAATATACACTGTGTGCAGAATTATTAGGCAAATGAGTATTTTGACCACATCATCCTCTTTATGCATGTTGTCTTACTCCAAGCTGTATAGGCTTGAAAGCCTACTACCAATTAAGCATATTAGGTGATGTGCATCTCTGTCATGAGAAGGGGTGTGGTCTAATGACATCAACACCCTATATCAGGTGTGCATAATTATTAGGCAACTTCCTTTCCTTTGGCAAAATGGGTCAAAAGAAGGACTTGACAGGCTCAGAAAAGTCAAAAATAGTGAGATATCTTGCAGAGGGATGCAGCACTCTTAAAATTGCAAAGCTTCTGAAGCGTGATCATCAAACAATCAAGCGTTTCATTCAAAATAGTCAACAGGGTCGCAAGAAGCGTGTGGAAAAACCAAGGCGCAAAATAACTGCCCATGAACTGAGAAAAGTCAAGCGTGCAGCTGCCAAGATGCCACTTGCCACCAGTTTGGCCATATTTCAGAGCTGCAACATCACTGGAATGCCCAAAAGCACAAGGTGTGCAACACTCAGAGACATGGCCAAGGTAAGAAAGGCTGAAAGACGACCACCACTGAACAAGACACACAAGCTGAAACGTCAAGACTGGGCCAAGAAATATCTCAAGACTGATTTTTCTAAGGTTTTATGGACTGATGAAATGAGAGTGAGTCTTGATGGGCCAGATGGATGGGCCCGTGGCTGGATTGGTAAAGGGCAGAGAGCTCCAGTCCGACTCAGACGCCAGCAAGGTGGAGGTGGAGTACTGGTTTGGGCTGGTATCATCAAAGATGAGCTTGTGGGGCCTTTTCGGGTTGAGGATGGAGTCAAGCTCAACTCCCAGTCCTACTGCCAATTTCTGGAAGACACCTTCTTCAAGCAGTGGTACAGGAAGAAGTCTGCATCCTTCAAGAAAAACATGATTTTCATGCAGGACAATGCTCCATCACACGCGTCCAAGTACTCCACAGCGTGGCTGGCAAGAAAGGGTATAAAAGAAGAAAATCTAATGACATGGCCTCCTTGTTCACCTGATCTGAACCCCATTGAGAACCTGTGGTCCATCATCAAATGTGAGATTTACAAGGAGGGAAAACAGTACACCTCTCTGAACAGTGTCTGGGAGGCTGTGGTTGCTACTGCACGCAATGTTGATGGTGAACAGATCAAAACACTGACAGAATCCATGGATGGCAGGCTTTTGAGTGTCCTTGCAAAGAAAGGTGGCTATATTGGTCACTGATTTGTTTTTGTTTTGTTTTTGAATGTTAGAAATGTATATTTGTGAATGCTGAGATGTTATATTGGTTTCACTGGTAAAAATAAATAATTGAAATGGGTATATATTTGTTTTTTGTTAAGTTGCCTAATAATTATGCACAGTAATAGTCACCTGCACACACAGATGTCCCCCTAAAATAGCTAAAACTAAAAACAAACTAAAAACTACTTCCAAAAATATTCAGCTTTGATATTAATGAGTTTTTTGGGTTCATTGAGAACATGGTTGTTGTTCAATAATAAAATTAATCCTCGAAAATACAACTTGCCTAATAATTCTGCACTCCCTGTATACTTATTTGTAGTCCCTTCAGTTTCCCGTTATTTTTTAAGGGAAGCAACACCTGGCAAACTGAACGTTTGGTGCCTACCTTTCATGAATATGGAACAAGCTACAAGGCCTGGGAGTTACTAATTTAAAAGTTTAAATAATCATTCATGAATCCAGGCCAATGTTTAATACGCTAGAAAAAAATACATAATAAATGATATTATACACAACAGAAACATATACTAGCACTGAACCATAGTGACACCTTCAAGGTGAGTTTTAAGTGACGTTCTTTCCAGTCTTTCCTTCCCTAGGTACTGTTGTCAGTAAAAATTTTGCACCAATAAACTAATAAAATTACTAATGCTTATACAGGTTAATATTACATATCCAGTAAGTATTCTAATACACAAGAAATAATCCAATACACAATATGTATCTTATCAATGATTATTCTAAAATATTTAATATACATTAAAAGATCGTAATATCCAATACACAGTATTGATCATAATACTCAAGAAATAATCTAATACACAATACTAATAAAATACTAGGGCACTTTTGACATTCACATGACACCCCAAAATTCCTTTTGTTATACCTATGACACACCAAAAACACATGTTATTAAATATAATGATATAAAACCATTACAATGTTTTTAAATATATATACAGTATATATATATATATATATATATATATATATATATATATATTGCAATGTAAAATGTCTCTTTTCTGAAGGCATTTTTCATTCCCTATTCCGTATGACACCCTAAGCTAATTGCCATGATTTCCTCTTTGAGAATCGCTAAACTTCAAATAATAAATCCTATTACACAGGACATTGGGGTAGATTTATCAAGCAGGGGATGCTGCAATCTACCCCCGAAGTTTCAGGTCTGCCTGAAACTTAAGTTAAGAAGCAGTGGTCATAAAACCGCTGCTCCTTAACTTATCCGCCACCTCTGAGGTGAAGGACAGCAATCATCCTGATCGGATATGATCGGGATTGACACCCCTGTTAGCGGCCGATTGGCCGCGAATGTGCAGGGGGCGGCATTGCACAAGCATTTCACCAGAAATGCTTGTGCAATGTTAAATGCCGACAGTGTATGCGGATCATGTCCGTCCGACATTTGATAAATCTACCCCCTTGTCTAAAACATATTGATATGGATGGTAAAACACAGACACACATCCAAAATATAATCCATGATCCTAATAAATGATCTAGTAATGCAGGGTCGTGGTTTACATTTCTTATTTTATTATAAATCCTAACATATGGGGCAGAACCTAATATACAAGTCACTTCTAATAAACCAGATAGAACCCTAATGGAGTGGACAATACTGAATACACAATATGGATGCTAATATAGAGAGCATTATCTAGATAATATAAATGCACAGGGCAACATACTGTAGGACAGGATCCCTGGAACTTTTTTTTGTTTTAAAAGATAGATAATCCCTTAATTGCCCATTCCACAGGTTTGCATAACCAACACACTTATAATAATACACATTTTACCTCTGTAATTACCTTTTATCTAAACCTCTGCAGACTGCCCCCTTATTTCAGTTTTTTGACAGACTTGCATTTTAGCCAATCAGTGCTCACTCCTCACTAAATTCACGTGCATGATCCCAATGTTATCTTTATGAAACACATGAACTAACAACATGCATTTAGATTAGAGGCAGCCTTCAAGGTGTAAGAAATTAGCATATGAACCGCCTAGGTTTAGCTTTCAACTAAGAATATAGAGAGAACAAAGCAAATTTGGTGATAAAAGTAAATTTTAAAGTTGTTTAAAATGACATGCCCTATTTGAATTAAGAAAGTTTTTTTGGACTTGACTGTCCCTTTCATATATTATATAATACATATGAAATTATCTAATAAACCAGCTAGAATCTGCATATCTAATACATAAAACAGAATTTTTTATACAATAGTTAACAAAAATACTCAATGTATCCTAATAAACACAATATTGTCATATTATATAATAATAATATAGGATCCTAATGCACAAAACACTTGCTAATACAAATTACAGAGACATCCTTATACATACATAGTGCAATATCTGTTATACAGTGAGGGACCTAATAGTAATATAGTAGATGAGGTTGAAAAAAGACCGAAATACATAGAGTTCAAACTATACAAATCTAAAATTCTTACAAAAAGCTCCAGTTAAGCTTAAATAATCCCACTAAAAGGTGACCCATTTAATACTAGCAATCATATCTATGAATTTTGTTTATAGACAGAAATGTATCCAAACAATTTTTAAATGTATCTAGGGTATTGGCATTCACTACCTCCTTTGGTAATGAGTTCCACAATTTTATTGCTCTTACAGTGAAAAAACGCTTCCGTTGCAGGAGATTAAATATCCTTTCCTCCAACCTTAAATTGTGACCTCTTGTCACAAACATTTTTTTGGGAATAAACAGAGCTTCTGCCATCTCTGTATATGGGCCTTGAATATATTTATATAAAGTAATCATGTCACCTCTCAAGCGCATTTTTTCTAAAGAAAACAGACCCAGTTTGGCTAGCCTCTCCTCATAGCTTAAATTCTCCAATCCTCTTATTAGCTTTGTGGCCCTTCTCTAAACTTTTTCTAGTTCTGCAATATCTTTTTTTGCGATCGGTCCCCAGAACTGCACTCCATACTCAAGGTGAGGTCTTACCAGGGCTTTATATAGTGACAGAATTATGCTTTCCTCCCTTGAATCAATGCCTCTTTTAATACATGCTAGTATCTTATTAGCCTTTGAAGCCGCTGCCCTGCATTGTGCACCCATCTTTAGCTTGTTATCTATTACTACCCCCAAATCCCTTTCCTCCTGTGTTTGGCTAAGTCTTGTCCCATTTAAATAATACGCTGCCTGCTTATTTTTACTTCCAAAATGTAGAACCTTGCATTTTCCTGTATTAAATCTCATTTTCCATTTACCTGCCCATACTTATAATTTTTGCAGGTCCTTTTGTAACGAAAGTTCATTCTGCTCTGACCTAATGACCTTACTTAACTTAGTATCATCTGCAAAAATAGAGATGTCGCTATTTAATCCTTGCTCCAAGTCATTTATAAAAATATAAAAAAAAACAGGGCCCAGTACTGATCCCTGGGGGACTCCACTGATTACCTTTGTCCAACCTGAGTATGATCCATTTACTACTACTCGTTGCTCCCTATCTTTTATCCAGTTATTTATCAATGAGCTAACATTTTCAGCTATTCCCAGTCCCTTAATTTTGTGCATTAATCTCTCATGTGGCACTGTATCAAACGCCTTTGCAAAATCTAAGTATATCACATCAACTGATTCCCCTTTATCTATATTTTTACTTACTTCCTCGTAGAATCTAATTAGATTAGTTTGACATGATCTATTTCTCATAAAACCATGCTGATTAGAACTCCCAATCTTGTTTACACTAATATGCTCATCAATATAATCCTTTATAATCCCTTCAAATATCTTCCCCACTATTGATGTCAGACTAACTGATCTATAGCTTCCTGGATCATCCCTTCTTCCCTTTTTGAAGAGTGGCACCACATCAGCTTTACGCCAATCCTTGGGTACCATGCCTGAGGATAATGAGTCTTGAAAAATTAAGAGTAGAGGTTTGTCTATAACAGTGCTAAATTCCCTTAACACCCTTGGGTGTATTCCATCTGGGCCTGGAGTTTTAGTTACCTTAATATTATCCAATTTGTTCCTTATATCCTCTATACATAACCCAGTTAATGGTATGGGCTGGCATGTTCTATTTTGTTCCAAAGTATCATCCAATGGTTCCTCTCCTGTGTATACTGAAGAAAAAAACTGGTTTAGTACCTCAGCCTTCTCCCTGTCACTGTTAGACATGCTACCCTCCACACATTTTAATGTACCTATATTGTCTTGCTTAGATTTTTTGCTATTAAAGAATTTTTTAGGGTTAGACTTAAATTCCTTTGCAATTAATTTTTCATTTTCAATTTTGGCTAATTTGATTGCATTTTTGCATGCTTTGTTACATTCCTTATAAATATGGAATGTTGAGTCTGTACTATTTTCTTTGAATAATTTAAATGCCCTATGTTTTTTCCTAATTTCTCTTAACACATTTTTATTCAGCCACATTGGCTTGGATTTTTTATTTTTATAACCATATGGTATTTGTTGATATGTATATTTATTTAACAAAGTTTTAAATGTTATCCATTTATCCTCTGTATTTTTTTTTAGAGAATAATTTGTCCCAATTTGTGTTATTTAATGATTTCCTTAAATCGTTGAATTTTGCTTTCTTAAAATTAAAAGTCTTGGTTAAACCTTTAAGACATTGCTTATGAAAAGAGATTTCAAATGTGACCATGTTATGATCACTGTTACCCAAATGTTCTTTGACTTCTATGTTTGATATTATATCTATATTATTTGATAACACTAAATCAAATATAGCGGTACTCCTAGTTGGCTCCTCTATTAATTGTGACAAGAAGTTATCCCTGAGAACATTTAAAAATCTATCCCCCTTAGCTGAATTACTAGTTTCATTGGCCCAGTTTATATCAGGGTAGTTAAAATATCCCATAATTACAGCACTGTTATGTGCATTAGTAGTTGAGTTTCATCCAGGTCACTAATGTTGGGGGGCTTGTAGCATGTTCCTAGTAATATTTTTTTGGGATTTCTCCCCCCACTCTTTATTTCCACCCACAGGGTCTCTACATTGTCGCCTGTAACATAAATATCTTCCCTTATTGTAGGTTTAAGGTTAGGTTTAATATACATGCAGATTCCTCCACCCCTTTTATTATTCCTGTCCCTCCTAAATAAAGTATACCCCTCTAAGTTAACTGCCCAGTCATGTGAATCATCCCACCAAGTTTCAGTTATGGTTTCTGCTGCTACTTGGTGTGCTTTCCTCTATACTTTCTAATGTGACATTTCTTAAGTCATCCCTTCCTTGAGATATTAAAGGAGTGACAGATTAACAGACTGATCTCTCTTCTATTGTGTTCTAACTGACCCTCCCCCCTTTGCCTAGTTAAAAAGATTCTCTAAACGTGCTACCATCCTTTTCCCCAACACACCTGCACCCATGTCATTCAGGTGACATTCATCCTTACTGTACAAACTGTACCCTAGTGAAAAATCAGCCCAATGCACTAAAAAAGTCAAACCCCTCATTTATACACCATGTCTTTAACCATGAATTAACAGACCTTCTGCCTTACTGAGTTAGCACACGGCACTGGTAATACACAAATCTGTATGTAGTGCACCATATAGTATCCTATTACACAGACAAATAATATAATTAAGAATATAAATCCTGTTTCATAGGTAATTATTTTATACACAGTATAGGATCCTAGTATGTAGAACATTATACTGTACATACTATTGATACAATAAGACATTTTTATACAACATGCATGTTTTCACAAAGCTTAAGAACATGAAACTCAAACATTTCCTTTCTTGATTTAGGTAGAACATACAATTTTAAACTTTTTTCCAGTTTACTTCTATCAAATTTGTTTCATTCTCTTGGTATCGTTTGTTGAAGAAGCAGCAATGCACTAATGGTTTCTAACTGAAGGTATATATATCCAGCCACCAATCAGCAGCTAGAACCTAGGTCCTTTGCTGCTCTTGAGCTTACCTCGATAAACGTTTCTGCAAAGGGTAACAGAAAAAAGAAGCAAATTAAATAATACATAATTTGGAAAGTTGTTTAAAATTATATGTTCTGTATAAATCATGAATGTCTAATTATGACTTTACTGTCCCTTTAATTTAATGAACATCACAATTCCTACCTACATAGTTGCATTTGGTCATTTCTTTTCAACACCGGCCCTAATAAACAACAGGTCTTAATACACAGTTCAAATTATATAGAGATAAATATAATTAAGGATTACGTTATGCAACGTCTTTTATACAGCAAAGGATTCTAATGCACAGCACTTGAGTCAGATATCCGACCCCATTCATCGAGCATTAATGAGCCTGAAATGCTAGTTAAGTAGTTGTGGCCTTAAGACTGCTGCTAGTTAAAGGGACATGAAACCCAAAATGTTTCTTTCATGATTCAGTTAGAGAATAACATTTTAAACAACTTTTAAATTTACTTCTGTTATTTATTTTGCTTCCTTCTCTTGTTATCCTTTGCTGAAAGGTTTATCTAGGTGATCTTATGAGCAGCAAAGAACCTAGGTTCTCGCTGCTGATTAGTGGCTGCATATAAATACCGATTGTCATTGGTTCACCCATGTGTTTAGTTAGAAACCAGTAGTGCATTGCTGCTCCTATAACAAATGATACCAAGAGAATGAAACAAATTAGATAATAGAAGTAAATTAGAAAGTATTTTCAAATTATATTCTCTATCTGAATCATGAAAGATTTTTTGGGGGTTTCAAGTCTCTTTAACCTCTCTGTCACCTAAAGTGTGGTAGATTGACAGCCCCTGCTCGCTGCAAGGCCGGACGGACGAGGTTCATGATAGCAAACCTCATCAGCCTGGCACATGATAAATGGGGCCCATACAATTAAGGTTCCAAATATACCACTATTGCAAACCAGCAGGAAGGTGCAGCACCCATGACAACAAACAATGTCTGTAGTAATTTGAATATTATTTAACAGTGGACTTAAGGTGTATTGCAAATATATGTTCACAGCAAAGGAAATAACCTTATATGGTAACATGAGCACATTGTTAAATTGACCAGAAAAGATATCAGTATAAAATTCCTAAAAAGGTGGGTGTTCCCAGGATTGGCTCTGCACCCCCATATCAAACAACATCTCTGCTGGCCCACCAGGGTCAAGGCTCTAATCCTTCCTACTATCCAATGGGCATCAAGCTTCTCTAGCACTTTATTATTTGTTGTTTGGTTTTGGTTTCCTCATTAGTCATATTCATCAGTCTCAACCAGCCTACAAAATATGTGGAGCCATGGGTAACTGATCCCTCTTTCTGGATGCATAAATAGGAACCTCTTTTTCCTTAATATGGACAACAAAATGTAATATTTCATAAATTGCTTAATTATGCTTAGTGGAGAAAAAACTTTGCATTCATTTATGTGATTTAAATATCAGATTGTATTATTTCCACTGCCCCCAGAAAGGCTGGATGGCTTTCTGTACAATTCAGAACCCTGAGCCTTCAACATTCTGTACAGTGATTGATGTGTGCAGGAGATCCTTTGGGCTAGATTTATCATACTTCTGTCGGACAGTACATTCTCACCCCTGTCCGTCTGGCATCGCCTCTAATGGGCAGCAATCCACTGCCCACGTTTATCATTGCACATGTGAGCTCATGTGCTACCCCACCCCCTGCCTGCACGCAGCCAATCACACACAGGTAGGGTCTGTCAATCCAAAAAGTCCAGGGAGATTGATATCTGCCACATAACAGGTGGAGGATAGTGCAGAGAAGCAGCTGCCTGATGACCACTGTTTCTTAAATCTCAACTGCATGCTTGCTTGTGCTAGCCTAACCCCCCAACTCTCATTGTAAAAATTAGCTCCTGTTGGATTGTCATTTGCAATGCATCAAACACAGAGTTGGAGTTCAAATCATAGGCAGATGCCTACTGTGCATTCCCAGACTTAAATGCTGAATTATCAGTGGATCAAATAAGTGCTTGTGGCCTCCCTTCACCTGGTCCTTCTGTGATTCCTGTTTGTGTGCACAGGATACAGCCAAACAAATTCCAGTTGTGGAATCTAATATATGCTTCATACTCACAAAGCCCTATTATGTATGCCTCGTTCTTCCTTTTATTTCCATCATGTTTAAATACTTTCAAATCCAAGCTGGCATTGCATGCAATACCTTAACAAGCCTTCTTAATGGTCTTGAGTTGTTTCAGCTACAAGTTTTTGTGTTATGTTTACCCTTTTTCATTAACCTGTTTGACACTAATTACCAAATTATGATTCTGAAAACCCCTTGTTTATCCTCTCTGTCCAAGCTTGAGCCATCCTGGTGTTCAATCATCTGGATCTTTATTACAACTCCAGGCACTATTTCTAGGGAGATTTTCAGCAACAAAAGTTTGTACTAAGTTACAATTAACTGTTTTACCAGAGGCCCATGACTTATAACACAAACTAAATTAACTTCTGAACAAGGATTCTAGTTTTTTTCATGGTCTCCGAAATATATTTAAAGATAAGGAAAGTCACTGAGACGTGCTTATTATTTTGTTGTTCTGAAAAGTCTCTCAGCAACTCCTACGCAACATGTTCTCCCTCCACTGAGAGGGACAGACTGAAATGTTTCATGGTCCTGTCACTCCTGAAGAGTGAGCTGACTCTTTTTGCCTATATGCACCTTTATTGTGAGGATCAAGTCATCTTCTTTGCTCCAGCCCAGCCCAGCCCATCTTCTTTGCTTCTGTCCAGTCCAACCATCTTGTTTGTTTTCTTCCGTCTGCTCCTACAATATTTCTAAGGTATCAACATTACTTTCTGTAAGGCTCTGATCCCACTGTGTCCGTTTGTTTTTAACCTTATTCTGGATGTCATTACAATGGGATTAACAACTACAAGAGGAAGCCATCACTGACACAGGCTGCATTATGTACATTTTGCTACCACCCAAGAAGTATATTGTATGATGTATGAACACTTTCACCCTATTCAGATCAGGTGGCCAATCTTTACTGGTCTAGTCATTTAGGGAACCATCTGACAGGAACACCAGTTTCCTCACAGAAGCAGAAATGTGACTGACTTCACCTTTATTTACATAGAGTCTTACCTGGGTCAGAGTCCACAATCCTTCATTAAACTGACAAACTGCTCAGCAAGTTGAGTTTTTGTCTGATAACTGCACATTGAAGACATTGAGGTCTGTGCTTTTGCAGTGTTCCTATGATTAGTAATCCATCTGACTTTCAAACAGTCATCCCTGCGGCGTATCGTGTCTATCTAGATATCTTCTGTAAAGAGAAAGCCCCACAAAGCAGATGTATAACTGTCTAGCTGAGTCATACCCAGACTCAGATATTGACATGGTCTCATTTTTCCTCTACTGGAACCTGATTTTGAAAGACTTAAATATTCATGATAATGTTGAATAAGTTAATCCATACTCCTGTTTCACTATAAAGTGAAGGAACTTAAAGGGATATAAACTCCAAATGTTTATTTGATGATTCAGATGGAGCATGCAATTTTAAACACATTTCTAATTTACTTCTCTTATTGTTTCTTCGTACACTTTGTATCTTTTGTTGAAACATAGGGTCGTATACTTAGGAACTGGCTCATTTCTAGAGCACTATATGGCAGCAGTTTTGCAAGAATGTTATCCATTTAAAAAGAGCACTAGAAGAAAGCACTATTTCCAATACTTCAGATGCCTACCTAGGTATCTCTTGAATAAAGAATATCATGGAAACAAACCAAATTTTGAATTGGAAACTTTTTAAAAATTGTATGCTCTGTCTAAATCACCAAAGAAAATGTTTGAGTTTCATATCCCTTTAAAATAAAGATCATAGTCTCTGACCCGGCATCACCTACCGAGTTCTCAATAAGATCATCATGAAAACCACTATCTTCTGAGACTGCCTCACTCATCTTCAGGAGATTGCCTTTCTCTTTGTAATTGTTTAGAAGTAATCTCAGATCATGAAGTATAATTCACATTATGTTTCAAATTAATAACACAGATTCCTAATATACAAAACAAAAAATCCTAAATTACAGCACAAGTTCCAAATATGTGGTACAGTACATAACTTTAACACAATATATTAGAATTCACAGTGTATTCAAAAGAAAGTCGCTAAGAAGTTTACAACTCACAAAATAATTTTATTAAATAAAGAAATATAAAAGTTGCAAAGCTTGCTACAAAATACATTCACATCTACATGATTACTGATCATGTGACTACAATACAGGAAAATTATCTTGGCTATACACACAAAATTATTAACCTTCACTGAAGTTAGTGACTATTCTTAAATGTTTATGTTCTGCTGAAGGCAGTCACAAACGTGACATACTACCTTAAAGGGACACTGAACCCAATTTTTTTCTTTCGTGATTCAGATAGAGCAAGAAATTTTAAGCAACTTTCTAATTTACTCCTATTATCAAATTTTCTTCATTCTCTTGGTATCTTTATTTGAAATGCAAGCATTTAAGTTTAGATGCCGGCCCATTTTTGGTGAACAACCTGGGTTGTTCTTGCTGATTGGTGGATAAATTCATCCACCAATCAAAAAGTTCTGTACAGAGTTCTGAACCAAACAAAAAGCTTAGATGCCTTCTTTTTCAAATAAAGATAGCAATAGAACGAAGAAAAAAATTGATAATAGGAGTAAATTAGAAAGTTGCTTAAAATTGCATGCTCTATCTGAATCACAAAAGATAACATTTGGGTTCAGTGTCCCTTTAAAACAGGAAAGCATAAATATAGTACTATATCTAATCTAAGTATAAGATTATACTACACAATTCAGAGTCTTTTCTGACTTTAATTAAAGGGACATGAAGTCCAAAAAAAATGTCTTTTGTGATTTAGATACAGCATAAAATTTTAAACAATTATCTAATGTATTTCTATGATCAAATGTGCTTAATTCTTTTGTTATTCTTCCTTGAATGAGAAGTAATGCACTACTGGGAGCTAGCTGAACACAGGTGAGACACTGACAAACAGCATATATGTGCCACCACCAATCATAAGCTAGCTCCTAAACCTACCTCATTCTCTTGGTATCTTTCAACAAAAGATACCAAGAGAATTAAGTAAATTAGATAATAAAAGTAAAATGAAAAACTGTTTAAAAAAGGAATGCTCTGTCTGAATCATGAAAGTTTAATTTTGACTTTCCTGTCCCCTTTTTGTGTGTGTCTATTTTAAAGGGGCATTAAATGTTAAATACACTCAATATAGAAGAAAGTTTTCAAAGCAAAGTATAGCTTAACAATAATATACAGATATTAAAACATTTTTAAATGTATATTAGTTAGTTAAGCTAGTTATTTAAATATATTATATATTTAGTTATTTAAATTATATATAAATATATATATATATATATATATATATATATAAGCATCCATTAAGCAATGGGCACTGCCATGTTGTAACCTAAGTTTTCCTTCTCTGCTGATTCCATTTAGGGACAATTATAAATACATAGTAAATGAGGTAAAAAAAGACCGAAGTCCATCGAGTTCAACCTATACAAATCTAAAATTCTTACAAAAAGCTCCAGTTAAGCTTAAATAATCCCACTAAAAGGTGACCCATTTAATACTAGCAATCATATCTATGAATTTTGTTTGTAGACAGAAATCTATCCAAACAATTTTTCAATGTATCTAGGGTATTGGCATTCACTTCCTCCTTTGGTAATGAGTTCCACAATTTTATTGCTCTTACAGTGAAAAAATGTTTCCATTGCAGGAGAGTAAATCTCCTTTCCTCCTGACCTCTTGTCACAAACAATTTTCTTGGGATAAACAGAGCTTCTGCCATCTCTGTATATGGGCCTTGAATATATTTATATAAAGTAATCATGTCACCTCTCAATCGCCTTTTTTCTAAAGAAAACAGACCCATTTTGGATAGCCTCTCCTCATAGCTTAAATTCTCCAATCCCCTTATTAGCTTTGTGGCCCTTCATTGAAATTTTTCTAGTTCTGCAATATCTTTTTTTGCAATCGGTCCCCAAGGACTGCACTCCATACTCAAGGTGAGGTCTTACCAGGGCTTTATATAGTGACAGAATTATGCTTTCCTCCCTTGAATCAAAGCCTATTTTAATACATGCTAGTATCTTATTAACCTTTGAAGCCGCTGCCCTGCATTGTGCACCCATCTTTATCTTGTTATCTATTACTACTCCCAAATCCCTTTCCTCCTCTGTTTGGCTAAGTCTTGTCCCATTTAAATAATACATTGCCTGTTTATTTTTACTTCCAAAATGTAGAACCTTGCATTTTCCCATATTAAATCTCATTTTCCATTTACTTGCCCATACTTCTAATTTTTGCAGATCCCTTTGTAATGAAAGTTCATCCTGCTCTGACCTAATGACCTTACTTAACTTAGTATCATCTGCAAAAATACAGATGTCGCTATTTAATCCTTGCTCCAAGTCATTATAAAAATATTAAAAAGAACAGGGCCCAGTACTGATCCCTGGGGGACTCCACTGATTACCTTTTTCCAATCTGAGTATGATCCATTTACTACTTACTCATTGCGCCCTATCTTTTATCCAGTTATTTATCCATAAGCTATGATGGGTCACTACTCACTAGAGTCACTAGTGTCTTGCAATGATTGTGTGGAATGCAGAAAAGTATTAACCTTAAAAAGATTAGCCTACTACTATTCCTATTGCCAATCCTATTTTGAACATAATAGTAAAATATTCTAAAAAAGCACATATAGAAAGTATAATATTGTGGGAAGAATCATCTCCAGGCTTTAAAGAGACATAGCATTCGTGTATATTAAAGAGCAGCAGGTAAGCATGTTAAATATATATGAAAAACTAACAGGACGTAGATACTTCTGTAGAACGGATACCTAAGTACAGATTGCTTACTTGGCTAGATTACCAGTGGTGCAATAACTGTTGCGCGCGACCAAAAAAGGGTTAATTGCGGCTCTTTGTGAACGTGGAAACTAGCATGGTATTACCGGTTGCAAGTAAACACGTTTGCTTGAGCGTAAATTAATTTAACGTGCGTCAGTATAGTGACCTCAGAACTTTGGTTAACTGTTATGTGAGACAAAAATATTTTTTAAAAATTGCATAAAAATATTATAAGGTCTCAAAGATATGAAGTCTCAGGTGTTAGAAAAAAAAAGGCAGGCAAAGGGCTTTAACACAAAGATACATATATACACATGTCTAAATATATATATACAGTATGTGTGTGTGTGTATCTATGTATATATATATATATATATATATATATATATATATGTTATATGTGTGTACATGTGTATGTATGTATGTATATGTGTATACAGGTAGCCCTCAGTTTACGCCGGGGTTAGGTTCCAGAAGGAATGGTTGTAAATCGAAACCGTTGTAAATTGAAACTCAGTTTATAATGTAAGTCAATGGGAAGTGAGGGAGATAGGTTTCAGGCCCCTCTCAAAATTGTCCTAAGTAACACCTAATACATTATTTTAAAAGCTTTGAAATGAAGACTTTAAATGCTAGACAGCATTATAAACCGAATAAAATAATCACACAACACAGAATATATAATTAAACTAAGTTAAATGAACAAAAACATTTGCTAAACAGCATTATAAACATAATAAAATAATCACACAACACAGACTTCACTTGCATTTTTCTGCAAACATTTCTTTCTATGCATTCCAATCTGGACTGAGTTATAGACAGAAAGATCTTGTTCCTTTGAAATCTGCTTGATAGCTCAGGTCTGGTTAAACTGATTAATTTCAGCTTGCTAGACTTTGCTGCAACACAAGCAGACAGCTCCACCTTCTGGCTATTTTAATAAATGCACTGCTTCTCAATGCTTTTCAATAGCAGTCACATGACTGGGAAAAAAGGTTGCTATTCTGAAACGGTGTAAATTGAACCGTTGTAAAATGAGGGCCACCTGTATATGTGTTTACAGACATTTATACACATATAACCACATAAATACATATGTACATATATAAATACTGTATATATAGTGCAATGGAGCTCTTTACAGTCAAATAGATGAAAACATGTAAAAGCATATTCATGCAATATTCATATCTAATAAAGTGTTTAACTATGTGTGTACAGTAAATATTCACATAGCAAAATATGTTTTATATATAGATATATATTTAAATGTGTATTTATGAATAAATAGAACATATTCTTCTATGTGAAGAACATTGCATGTGAAATATTCATATTTTTATGTCGGGTTAACACACTTGAGAAAATGCGTTTAGGTTTGCACACGAGTAAGAATGTTCAGGTTTTTTTTTCACTTTTCTGCTCCATCGAAGTCTATGGGGGAATGTGTTAGTGTGTGTCAGGTGAGCACTCATGCAAAAATGTTTATTTTCAACTTGTAATACGCGCACAACCAGTCATGTGCAAAAAAACGAAGTCTAGCAATTTAACACGCCAGCAGGTGCGTAAACTACCGTTCCACTTGTAATCTCGTAATTAACATCCAGTTTATACAAAAAAGAAACACAAAGAAAAAATCTTTAATTCATTTTAAAACAATCTGTTTTAAATACAATAAATAAAATGTTTGAGTACAATGTCCCTTTAATGTACAATAAGTTGTTTCTATTTAAAACAGGCCTTAAAGGGACAGTATACACTCATTTTCATATAACTGCATGTAATAGACACTACTATAAAGAATAAGATGCACAGATACTGATATAAAAATCCAGTATAAAACTGTTTAAAAACTTACTTAGAAGCTGTCAGTTTGGCTCTGTTGGGATTAATTTGATTACATTTAAGTAACTTTTAAGTAACCATCAGCTAGATTTTGAGTTTTGAGCGCTTTTGAGCGAGGGATTTTAACGACCACCACAAAAGCGGCGTTAATTCACCTCCCTATAGCGCTGCTATTACAAGTTTTAAAAAAGCAAGCTTGTGCAGGCGATATGGTTGTGTTGAGCTACATACCGCACCGAAATCAATCGCTGCTTTGATGTGCTCGTGCACGATTTCCCCATAGACATCAATGGGGAGAGCCGGAAAAAAAAAACCTATCACCTGCGATCGGGGAAACAAAAGCTCCATAACGCAGTCCCATTAATGTCTATGGGGAAAAACTAAATAATGTTTAAACCTAACACCCTAATATAAACCCGAGTCTAAACATCACTAATCTGCTGCGCCCAACATTGCCCCCACCTACATACAGTTATTAACCCCTAATCTGCTGCCCCCAACATCGCCACAACCTACATAATGTTATTAACCCCTAATCTGCCGCCCCCAACATCGCCGCCACCTACATAAAACTATTAGCCCCTAATCTGCCGCTCCCGATGTCGCCGCCACTATACTTAAGTTATTAACCCCTAAACCTAACCCTAACGTAACCCTAAGCCTAACAACCACTAACTTTAACATATTAAAAATATAGCTAAATTAAATTTACAATTACTAAGCTAAATTAAACTATATTAACCCCTAAACCTAACCCTAACCCCCCTAACTTTAACATAATTAAAATAGAGCTAAACTAAAGTTACAATTATTAACTAAATAATACCAGCTCTCATCCTATTGGCTGTTCCAATCAGCCAATAGGATTGAGGTCTCATCCTTTTGGCTGATTGGAACAGCCAATAGGATTTTAGCAGCTCTAATCCTATTGGCTGATTGAAATCTTTCAGCCAATAGGAATGCAAGGGGCGCCATCTTGGCTGACGTCACTTGCATTGAAGTTCCAGTTTACAGCGGCGACCGTATGAAGAGGATGCTCCGCGCCGGATGTCTTCAGGATGGACCCGTGCCGTCTGGATGAAGACTTCTTGCTGTCTGGATGAGGACTTCGTTGGCTGGATAAAGATCAAAGAGGCTGCCTGGATGAAGACTTCTTGCCGGCTGGATGGATCCTTCAAGCGGGACTTTAATAACTGTAAGTGGATCGTTGGGGGTTAGTGTTAGGTTTATTTAAGATTTTTTTGGGTGGGTTTAACTTTAGATTAGGGTCTGGGCATGTAAAAGAGCTGGTTGTGGGAGTGGTGGGTTTTACTGTTGGGGGGTGATTGTATTTTTTTTAC
Source organism: Bombina bombina (assembly GCF_027579735.1). Lineage (NCBI taxonomy): Eukaryota > Metazoa > Chordata > Amphibia > Anura > Bombinatoridae > Bombina > Bombina bombina. The sequence continues at coordinate 769,590,141 of NC_069504.1, read as the reverse complement.
AGGTAAAAGAGCTGATTTCTTTGGGGCAATGCCCCACAAAAGGCCCTTTTAAGGGCCATTGGTAGTTTATTGTAGGCTAGTTTTTTTTTATTTTAGGGGGCTTTTTTATTTTGATAGGGCTATTAGATTAGGTGTAATTCTTTTTTATTTTTGATAATTTGTTTCTTATTTTTCGTAATTTAGTGTTGTTGCTTTTTTGTAATTTAGTTATTTTTAATTTTTTTGTAATTAGATACTTTTTGAAGTTTTAAGAGTAGTTTTAGGATTTTTTTAATGTGTTGTTTAGTTTAATTTAATTGGTAGTTAGTTTAATTGTAGTTTAATAATTATCTTAGTTTAATTGTTAGTTTAAAATTAATTAATTTTATTTGACAAGGTAAGTTTTAATTTAATTTAAGATAGGGAAATTGTAATTTTAATATAAAGTTAGGGGGTCGTTAGGTTTAGGGGTTAATATTTTATTTTAGTATATTTCGTTGTGGGGAGATTTCAGTTTAGGGGTTAATAGTTTATTTAAGTATATTTCGTTGTGGGGGGCTTGCGGTTTAGGGGTTAATAGGTTTATTATAGCGGCGGTGTGGGCGGATGGCAGATTAGGGGTTAATAATATTTAAATAGTGTTTGTAATGCGGGAGGGCGGCGGTTTAGGGGTTAATAGGTTTATTATAGTGGCGACGATGTCGGGGAGCGACAGAATAGGGGTTAATACATTTTAATAGTTGCGGGGATGCCTGGAGGGTCAGATTAGGTGTTAATATGTTTTAAAAAGTGTTTGTGATGCGGGAGGGTCTCGGATTAGGGGTTAATAGGTAATTTATGGGTGTTAGTGCACTTTTTAACACTTTAGTTATGAGTTTTATGTTACAGATTTGTAACGTAAAACTCATAACTACTGACTTTAGATGGCGGTACGGATCTTGTCAGTATAGGGTGTACCGCTCACTTTTTGGCCTCCCAGGCAAACTCATAATACCGGTGCTATGGGAGTCCCATTGAAAAAGGACTTTTTTTAAAAGTGCGGTACTGACGTTGCATGAAGGGCTAAAAAGTGTGCAGTACACCTATACCGACAACACTTGTAATAGCAGTGTTAGGGAAAATGAAGCATTATGGGCCATAACGATGCGATTTGACTCATAACGCAAAACTCGTAATCTAGCTGCAATAAAATCTGATCAATATTTAGCTTTCTCTTAATCCAGGTAGACTGCAGTGTCTCCATCTTACTTAATGGTATTGTGAAATATGTCACTTAAGTATTCTACACAGTGATTGGTTACATCAGAGCACAAACTTATTTACATCTGTCCCATATTTGCTGCGGTAAAGGAGACAAAGAACATGGATTGCATACACAATAAAATAAAAAGACACACAATATAGAAAAAATATATATTGCATTCCATTGCACCATCCTCAGGGATAAGTACTAATAGATAAAGATTAGGAGAAGGGAGGGGAAAAAGAGAAAAAAAAACACGTTACAAACAATCATGTCTTAGTAAACACTTTTATTTTATTATAATTTATTTTGATAAATTCACCCCAACGACAACCCTCCCCCCCCTGAAATGAATATACATAAAATCCTTATATAGATTAATACATAGGGGCCGAATTATCAATATGCGGACGGACATGATCCACTGTTGCGGACTATGTCCGCCGCACATTGATAAATGCTGACAGCATGCACTGTCGGCATTTATCATTGCGCAAGCATTACACTAGAAATGCTTGTGCAATGCCGCCCCCTGCACATTCTGGGTGTCAATCAACCCGATCATATGCGATTGGGCGATTGCTGTCTGCTGCCACCTCAGAGGCGGCGGACAAGTTAAGGAGCAGCGGTCTTAAGACCGCTGCTTCTTAACTCCTGTTTCCGGCGAGCCTGAAGGCTCGCTTGGAAACAGCTTCATATGGCTCAATACGGGGCTTAATAAAGTGGCCCCATAGCATTAGATCCTAACCTATAACAAATCATAGCACATGATATGATACACAATAATGATAAATCCTAATGTTTTCTATGGCTCTAATAAACAGCTACAATTAACGATACAGTATAGTTTCTTCAAATAAGCCTCTTCTCACTCCTAATAATCAAATATGATAAATCAAGCAGCAAGTTTTAAATAAATATTTAAATCACTTTATTGTAGGCTCTTATTCCACTATCCCAAAGACAAACCTAACTGAAAGGATCATGGGTTCCATTTAACAAACTGTTTTGGAGCTCTGTCTAGGAAGACTTACTTATGCAAGCCTGTTAATAAGCGGTGGTCATCAGACTGCCACTTTTTAATCCATGGAGTTCAAACACCCCAAACTTGCAGAGCCGACCAATACATCACTTGTGCAAAGTTAAGCAGGGTCTGCTGTCCACTCGCAGTGATCATAGGCGGACAGGTTTCAAAGTAAGAAACCGTGTCCGTCCATGATTTGATAAAAAAGGATGTATACATAAAAACCTTATACCGAACTTACATAAAATATAATACACATCACTTACATCCCAATGCATAGCAAACCATAGCACAGGATATCATGCACAGTACTGAAACTAATAATATTCTAAAAAACAGACTAAGAGACTGACTCGGTTACATTTTGTTTGGTTACAGGTAATGGGGTCTTATCCAGTAGATCTACATTTTCTTACCTCTAATATATCTACTCTTTTTTTCTATATACCATTGATCTTCTTCTTGTTTATCTGTTCTGCTAGTTATCCCACTCACAAAACTTCCATCTTTATTTTATTCCATGTCATTACTCTTTTTTTTTGTCTCTAACTTTTCTTTCTTTTTTTTCTCTCCATCTCTCATCATGTCACTTCCCTATATTGTCTCCTTATCGCCAACTCTTAAACCACTATTTTACATTAGTATCTCCTGTCTTTTATTTCCTTTCAAATCCTTCTTAGCAAATTCATTTTCCTACTTTTCTTCAACCACCACCCCATAAGTAATGTAATCATAGACATGAATTTTATACTGACTATGAATTTAAGGATGTGTGATGGAATAGTTGGTAGGTTTTTTTGCCCTTGAGATGGTGTCAATTAATGGATGGTAATATAGATTTGCCCAGTAATAATCCCCTTAAGAATTTAATCTCTTCTGACAGGTACCATTGACTGCTAACCTTTTATATTTCAGCACATTGCAGACAGAAGAATTCACTCACATACAATTTTCTGGGGATTTTGGGGTTTATCTATATAGGGATCTTTCCCTAGTGACTGAAGAGCCCAAACTACATCTGGGCTGCTCCTAAGTATACTGTAAGGCACTGCAGAACAGACCAACATAACAAAATATATGTTATGGGGCATGATGCATAGGCGTGTACTGCATTCACTAATACACAGCAGGCTTAGAAAATTAGAGTGATGAGCATCTATAGCTACACAGCATCTTGTACAATTATAAACGCCTCTTCCTATAGATTCAGTATTACCCACAGAAATGTAACACATAGTATTATGCATCCATTCCCTTTTTTTGTCCTAAACACAATATCCTATAATTGCAGTTATACACGTTTTAGTGTTTATAGGCACATCACATGTATTGCATTTACAGAAACACACATTTATACGTCATACTTTTTTTTATATAATATTTTTTATTTATTATATGTTCAAATACATTTGTTTATTAATTATACAGAGAAAATTAGACTGCATCTGTAGGTGTATATTGCATTGTACCTATAAATGTGCAGGCAATCACTATGCATAGAAATGTAAAAAATATTTGGTTCTATAGATTTAAAAAAAAAAAAAAAAATGTGTCATCGCTTAGACAGAGTATATATTATTTCACCCAGTGATGCATATCACAATGTACCAGTCTGTGATAAATTAGTAGAAAAGATGCTAACTCACACAACAGGAGTGCGAACCAGTATGATACGTAGCTATGCATTTCTTTCTTTTCTAAGTAAACACACAGCACCTTGCATTGCATAGATTCATAGATGTTTACTGTATATTGTCTGGCTTATATGTTAATGTGCATATAGAAATTTACTTTGATATATATATATACACACACACACATTTTTATATAGATTAAAGGGCTAGAAAAGTCAAAATTACACATGAATGATTCAGATAGAGCATGTCATTTAGATTCACTTGGTATCCATTGTTGAAAAAGAATATGCACATATCCTACAATAGTGAGAGCTGGCAGGTGATTGGTGCCTGCACACACTTGTCTCTTGTGAATGGCTGACTAGATGTGTTCAGCTAGCTCTCAGTAGTGCTGCTCCTTTTCGCAAAGAATATCAAGGGAGTGAAGCAGATTTGATAATAGGAGTACATAGGAAATAGTTTTTTTTTTTTTATTAATTTGTATGTTCTATCTGAATCGTGAAAGAAAAAAATTGGGTTGATTCCCTTTAAAATTGATTGGTACAAATTGTTGAACAAAATTGTACATTATATATATATATAAATATATATATATATATTATATATATATATATATATATATATACATACATACAGTATATATATATATCTGCAAGGTTGTGTTTATATATATATATATATATATATATGTATATATATATTCACTTTGCAGATAAAGATTTACATAGACATTTACTTTAATATATAAATATATATTTATTTACACATTTATTTCTACACATTAAAAATAATTGGTACAAATGTTTAAACTGAATTGGACACTATGGGGCTGATTTAAGAAGCAGCGTACGCTGCTGTTTCGGCGCAAGCCTTCAGACTCGACGGAAACTTAAGTTAAGAAGCAGCGGTCTTAAGACCGCTGCTTCTTAACTCGTCTGCCACCTCTGAGGTGGGCGACAGCAATCATCCCGATCAGATACGATCGGGATGATTGACACCTCCTGCTAGCGGCCGATTGGCCGCGAATGTGCAGGGGGCAGTATTGCACAAGCATTTTACACAAAATGCTTTGCAATGATAAATGCTGACAGTGTATGCTATCGGTATTTATCGATGTCGGGTGGACATGATCTGCTACAGCGGATTTATATATATATATATATATATATATATATATATATATATATAAATATTTATATGTAACTCAACCTTGTGGTAGAGATTTACAATATAGGGAGTAATTGTTGTTTTACATGCACTGTACAAAATAACAGTATAAAAATAGAATTACTATTCACTACATACACTGCTTGTACAAATACATCTATCTGTTCCCACAGTCACATATTTCCAGAGAGAGCTATACATTACTGCATGCATTTACACATAATGCTTTGCAGCCAAAATCGAATTTCTCTGCAGACATAGCTCTGTTTCTAAGTACAAATTCCTGTGCACTTATAGACATTCTGCATTACATCTATAGAAACAAAACTGATCAACACAGAGGGCACATTTGCTCTGCAGTGCTCTGCAGATTGCTAGTTAAAGCAGAGCTGGTTTGCTACAGCCCAAGCAGAGCCATGCGGGGAGACAAGATGCATTCTTGATAAACATGTTTAATCTTTTGCTTTTCTTTCCAGGCTCTGCTCATTAATCTAACACTTCTATCCCCAGGATGCTCCGCTGGCGCTGTCCTACCCTTTGGTTCTTTCTCTGGCACTTTTTCTAGCTATTCTACACTATCTACACTATCTATTCTACACTATCACTACCTGATTTTTGGCTGTCTCTCACTACTTCCCTCTCCCTCTTCCTCCCTATTTCAGTCTCTTCTTGTACTTCACAATATCTGTTTATCTAACATTAGTTCATATTTTATTGGTCACAAAAAAAGTACTTCCTAGTGAACAAAAGCAAGGTAAAAAAAAAAAAAGAGTAATGTTTAAAAAATAAATTGAATTATTCACACTACAAATAGTAATACATTGCTAATAAACATAAAGATAAAAATATCACTAATGTGGAATGCTTATAAAAAAATTGCAGAGTTATGTTTTCATATGGAATAAGCTCATAAATGAGGAAAGCTACTGGTCAGCTCTCAGATTTAGGCAATGGTGCCCTCTTTAACATATGTCACAGAAGTGAAGACTGGAGGGGGAAGGCTGAGTCAGGGTGGTCGAGGAGCATAGTGTGGTGAAAGGGGTGGAGTAAGAAAATGTAAATGTGTGAATGTCTTATAGAAGCATAAGAATGTTCAGTGGGGTTTGGCCAAGCTATTCCTTGTGTGTCTGGGTTCTTCAAGGGTGGAGTCTGAATACTTCTAGGTCTGGTTTAGATTTTCCATTTGTATGTGGCAGTGCTACTTGGGGGGGGGGTAGTTTAGTAATATTAGGGAATCTGTGGGAAGGACAGGCCTCTCTAGGAATGTAACTCAATTACAATTCCAGATGATTGAGAGCTCTGCATTATTTATTATTAATACCATTAGTTATTTGTAGAGCTAGCAACTAGAGCTTCTTTCCTATTATGTAATGTACAAATTTAACAAACAAAAAAAAAGGTACAAGGACAATATGAAATTATTATAGTACCATAAAACATTTTAGCATTTTAGTTATTAATGTTATGGCACTGTATGTTTCTTCATTTTATCCTTGTTCCTCTTGTGAGATTTTTAGGCTTTTTATATTACATAATGTAAAGGAATCTCGTCTTTAAAATCACAGCATATTTCACTAAAGGGCACTGCTTAATATGAGAGATGAAAGTTAGCTTTATTCACTTGTGAATTTATTACATATGTATGTTTATTGTTATTTGCATTACAGTAGCATTACATATTCTTGACAATATATTTATTAACAGTGTGAATTTACATTTAATAATTACTCTGTTTTTACTAGTATTTTTTATATTGTACTTGGTATTGTGTTTGGAATACATAAACACAATATTTTACATAATAATGAGAAAAATAATTTATTAATATAATATATATAATAATAATGATATAATATTTATAATTACATTATAATATTTATCTATATTAAAGGGACAGTCTACACCAGAATTGTTATTGTTTTAAAAGATAGATAATCCCTTTATTACCCATTCCCTAGTTTTGCATAACTAACACAGTTATATAAATACACTTTTTACCTCTGTGATTATCTTGAATCTAAGCCTCTGCAAACTGCCCCCCTTATTTCAGTTCTTTTGACAGACTTGCATTTTAGCCAATCAGTGATGGCTCCCTGGAACTCCATGTGCGTAAGCACGGTGTTATCTATATGACACACATGAACTAACACCCTCTAGTGTAAACTGTCAAAATGTCCTGAAAGAAGAGGTGGCCTTCAAGGGCTTAGAAACTAGCATATGAACCTCCTAGGTTTAGCTTTAAACTAAGAATACCAAGAGAACAAAGCAAAATTCGTGATAAACGTAAACTGGAAAATTGTTTAAAATTACATGCCCTATCTAAATCATGAAAGTTTATTTTGGACTAGACTGTCCCTTTAATAGCAGATGTTAAATGTATTCAGATATGGGCTGACAAGTAAAATTAGCTATGTTTTCATATATAGTTTTTTTTCTCAATATAATGATATGTTTTTTTCTAAATCTTCTTCTGTTCAGTAAATCTTTACAAGTACTAAAAGTAATTGAATTAAATGGCTACTAAGGCGTAAAGGTTTGTCTTCAATTTAATTTAGTTATACAGATTTAAAAAAATAGTACAAAATATTTTAAATATTATTCAGTTGCTCAAACATTAAATTAGCAAAAGATATTTAATTAATTTAGGTATGAAAAAATTAATATAAACCTTTTCCAAACCTATTGTGACCATTCAGATTTATTTCAATTTTGACTTTTATAAATATTTTAGATGTTTTCACCATCACACAAATTTTAATACAGATGCATTTTTTTTTTTATTTATAATCATTTTTAATTTTCCCCATCAGACTTATGTGACCCAAATTTGATTTATCTAAAGGGGCACTGACAAATTATATTTTCGACTATTGGCAAGTTAAGAGTTCAGCACTAAATATAGGACTACTTAAACCTATATTACTTCTGCCTATATGAATTGTAGAAAAAACATAAATCAGGAGCTGCACATATCTTAGGAACTATTTACAAATGTAACAATGACTTTTTGTTATCTTGATCACTGCCAGGGAGTAAAGTAAATATACATAGAACAGAAATAATATATTGAAGGGGTAAAAGCTTTTATTACTACCTACAATTTGCTTGTATGTGTCTGAAAATGCAGTTTGTCTGTTCTCCTTTATCGTTCATTGTTTTTTTCTTTTAGAAAACTATAAATACATTTTAAGTCTTACATTGAGGAACACGATGTCTGTTTCTGTTTATCATTTTTCTTCCATTTTAAATGTGTTTGTGTTGTTTAAAAGACAAATCTCCCTCTTATTTTCTGCTTTATTTTCACTTTATGCCTTTTATATGACTTTTTATTTTTTGTTTGCCTCTCTTTTTCTTAAAGGGACAGTCAACACCAGAATTTTTGTTGTTTAAAAAGATAGATAATCCCTTAATTACCAATTTTCCAGTTTTGCATAACCAACACAGTTATAATTATACACGTTTTACCTCTGTAATTACCTTGTATCTTAGCCTCAGCAGACTGCCCCCTTATTTCAATTATTTTGACAGACTTGCAGTTTAGCCAATCAGAGCTGTCTCCATGGTATAAATTCACGGTGCATGAGCTCAATGTTATCTATATGAAACACATGAACTAATGCCCTCTAGTGGTGAAAAACTATCAAAATGCATTTCGATTAGAGGCGGCCTTCAAGGTCTAAGAAATTAGCATATGAACCTCCTAGGTTTAGCTTTCAACTAAGAATACCAAGAGAACAAAGCAAAATTGGTGATAAAAGTAAATGGGAAAGTTGTTTAAAATTATATGCCCTATCTGAATCATGAAAGTTTTTTTGGACTTGACTGTCCCTTTAACTTCTCCTCATAGTAAACTTTTACATTGCAGATGTCTTGAATCTGTCTTCTCTCTCCACATCTCATCATCCTTCTCTTCTTCACTGTTCTATTTTATTCTATGTCTACACACTGCCCCCATCAAGATCTCTCTTTCTGTCTTTTCGTTTTTATTTACAGGACCCTTGGATCCCAGGATTCGATTTCCACATATTACCCTTCCTTTCTGCATTTACTCTTCTTTCCTTCTTTTATTATTGTCACTCTTCTCTAAGCTGTCCATATTATATCTTCTCCACCATTCCCATCCTTTTCCCATTCTTTTTTTTCTGAAACGTTAAACAGAAATCCCAAGTGATCTCCTCTAGACCATATCCAGTCATTTGCTTTCGTTTTTGCTTTTTTTTTTTTTAAATAATTTCCTGTAAAAACTTTCCTACCCACCTGTCATTCCACTTAACCCTTCTATATTTCTTCATTCAATGATTCACCTCAACGTAACTCTTACTCTGCCAAGATTAGTTTGCCATTCCATCTCTTTTATATTTATCACCCACTTGTGCTCTCCTTACAGAATTTTCCACTGGGATCCATATTTCCGCTCTCCTATTTTCATGAAATCCTAATGCGTTCCCTTCTCATTCTTTTTTATGTTGTTACATCCATTCCTTACTTATCCAAGATCTTATCTGGCTTGTCTCCTCTTTTTTTTTTCTATTCCATCGTCATCTCTCTTCCCACCTTTCTCTATTTTCAGGGCCTTCCACCAGGATCCCAAGACCCCAAGAACCCCCCCCCCCATTGTTTTCTTCTTTTCCCATTTCCTGACATCATACTATGGGATGTTATACATGGAATTTTTGGAAGTCTGGGTGGAGGGAGGGTGTACAATCTTTGCACACTGATTTGTGGGTGGGAAGATTTGGGAGGGAATGAGACTCATGATTATCTTTTCTCCTTTTCCTATCCTCTTTTTCATTTGATATTTTTCTCTCTCTTTTTTTTCTGACGCGTGAATAGAAGTGGAGCAAAAAGGTAATTTTCATTGGTCCCTTCCTGTTACCCTCACGGTGACTCGTTAACTCCGCCCATAATTAATGTCGGAATCCTAATTTTTCCTCTTCTCTCCACCCTCCCTCTCCTCTTTTCCCCTTGCTGACCCTGTAACCCTTTCTAATTCCTTTCGCTTTTAAGGAATTCAAAGGCTGGAGGATAAAAATATATCTAAAAAATCATACACAAGAGATTGCAGCGTGAAATGAGGAAGAATTTGAGGTTGTAAGACGAGGAATTTTTTAAATATCTGATAGGCAGATAAAGAGTCACAACAAACAACATGAGGGTGGCTTTGTCTCTATACAGGTTCCTAGTAAAGTGATATTCATGAATGCTTAGGTTTTTAATTCTCTATTTTTTTTTTAAACAAAAGCTTTAAAAGGGATTTAATGTGTTGATCGTCTTATAGCAATGTTCATATACAGCTATCCGCTCCTTAAAGTTGTAGGTGTTGTATTAGATCTAATAGGTAAAAGGATAACCAGTAATGCCATAAGTCATTTTAGATCACTGCAATGTTAGGACTAATTGAGGAGACCTTTAGGTGCAATTTGTTGATATTGTATGTGCATTTAGCAGACAAGTTAATAGGATAATGATATTCTTCAGATTTATTTTAAAGACGTGAGCAATGAACTAGTGTTTGCAGTGTTATTACATGAAAGAGCTAGTGTCTCCTCACAGAAAAGGTTACAAATGCAATACTTAGCAGACCATTGCCACGGAATATGGTAGAGCTTCCAACAGCCTCTCATTCTTCACTCTCCCCCCCTTCATGTATCCATAGCAACCATCCGAGACCTTGCCCTACCTCACTTATCCCCATACTTTCTCACTCTTTTTCTACCATTTTCGTTTTCTATATCAAACTCATTTTTTTCACGTTGATTTGATTATAATTTTTTCCTTTCATTTTTAAACTGTCCCTGGTTTTTTAGGGAAGGACCATTAGGGCCTAGGCTGTGCGAAACCATTAAATCTTACATTGAATGGGTTTTATAGTTAGGTTGGAAAAGACTTACTATAGTTTACTAGGTTCAGGGGGGGGAAGTTACACTCAGAGTTAAATATATGAAAATGTCGCAATTACTTATATATCTGGGTATAATTAAAAATTTAATTAAAATTATAGTATATATTTATATTATATATATATATATATATATATATATATATATATATATATATATATACACACACACATGTAGTAGAGTACAGTATTGATTCTTTAGGATACAGGAAGATGATGAAAGACAACACTCTATGGTGTTAACTAACCTCTCATCGGTCTCTTCCGTGCTGTAATCTATTATTACATTAATGATTTTTCTATCCATGCACAAACCTGTGTATATTTAACTGTATATGTAGACCTCAGGGTCTTTTTCTGAGGGTAATGAGTTGAAAATGTGGACTCTTTTGCTGTTCCATAAAACAACCCCTTGTAACTTTTCCTAATGTTTCCTCTTGCTGCTTCATCTAAATGCTCCCCCCCATAACTCCTCCTCGTATTCCATAAACATTTTTTACAATAATTCCTGTTGCTCCATATCCCATATTATATTCACAGTAATGAATTGCTCCTCCGCTCTTATAATTACTCATTTTGCTCCTGCAAACTATAGTAGCTCCTCTTCCTACAAGTAGCCTTTGTTTTAAGACTGCTTCATGCCCTTTATATTTGCTCCCTAAAATTCATTCTATTGCTTCATGTAATGCTGGCATCTACTTGTGCTATTCCATATATCCGCTCACTATAACTCCTCCTTTTTTTTTTAACATATAGGTTATTTTTTTCCTATTGGTCCTCTCTGTTTATGTCACTTCACGTGGGGAGGGGGTAAATCCTTCATGGGACATGCCTGTGTCATCATTTTAGGTGTGACATCTGATGAGTTGGTGGCAAAGTTGTGTTGATAATGTTGCTTTTTGTCACTTCTAACAACCTCTTTTGTCAGGCAGGCAGATCTTCACTCACGCTTTGATGCTTACTCCTTCTGCGTTGATCACTCACTCTTCTCTCTGCAGGTCTCATTGAGATTAACTCACATTTTTCTATTGTCGAAAGAGTGCAAACCCTATTATAAGAACCAACTGCAAAACATTTTTTCGAAAAATGCATCAAGCAAATTTAAAATAAGTACTAAAATAAAGTCTAAATTATTATTTTATAACTGTGTATAGAATAAATGGCAAAAATAACCATTTGGAAAAAAAATACTGCTTACAAAGAATGACATGCTCCTGTTGATATAATAACCACCTGAACAGAGATCTTATTAATGGGGCATTCAAGGACTTTAAAATGTTCTTATGAAGAGGGTGCTCTTCTTGGCATCTTTTTTAACTATTAAAATATATGTCATGTATATTAAATGGACAGTGCAACATTAGAAGGAAGGAGTCTGTGTCAGGAAGTTATATTTCCCTCCAAGTAAGAAGACGTGAAACGTGATTGGTTAGGATATAGTTTTATAGTATAGTGTAGATATTTTAGGATTGGTTATGGTAATGAGGTTTACATACGCGGAAAAAAAAAATAGTATCTGACACATTCATTGGCTTATTTAGAATTTAAGTGGTGCCAGGCCTATTTTATTCTACCCTTCTTGTAGTTTTAACTTTTTCCTCCTGATGGCTTCTTTTGATTATTCCTAATCCTCTGAACACTCATAGTGTAAGTAGGATGCCATGTGTACTAAAGTGTAACATTTGAGGAAAGAAGTCTGTGTCGGGAAGTTATATCACCCTCCAATTAAGAAGATGTGAAACGCGTTGTTAGGATACAGTTTTATAGTACATCTTAGATATTTCAGGAATGTCTAAGGTAATGGGGTTTTAGACACATTTATTGGCTTCTAGCTTTAACTTTTTCCTCTTACTGACTCCTTTTGATTCAATCTAATATAATTATTCCTAATTGTCTGAACACTCACAGTGTAAGTAGTATGCCATAAAGACTAAGCTAGTCTCATAGGTTTTTAATTTGTGACTTATTTTTTAGTCGAATAACATACCAATGGGAATCATAGTATGATGCAAATGAATAATAAGCAACATATGAAAAAATTAAAATTAAAAACAAAACAAATTTAAAAAAATTAAACTTAAAAATGAAAATAAAATAAAACAAAAATACTATTTCTTAAACACATCATTGTTATACTTAGTTTTCTTTGACAACCTGGCTGAGACTCCCTGAGCTAGGATGTAAGATTGTATGTATGAAATAACTAATAGGAATGAACTAATATTATACATTTCTTCAATACATTTAATGTAGTCCTGATTATTCATTTCATTGTACCTTGCATTGTATTCAAATATTACTTTTATTTATTTCATAGACTTGTAATACAATTCTATGAGAATTAAATTTCCAATTTTCTTTTCAGTTTCAACATTCAAAACAGAGAAGTAAGTTTTGTTTCTGCATTTCATATTATATCCAGCTTGTAGTTTAAAAGAGATCATTCTAAATAGAAAAATATATTTTTAATAGCATTTATAGATCAATTTGCTTGACTGTTTAAATATTAATTTTAAAACATTCATAGACATAGTTGATCATTCATAGACATGCTGATATCTTAAGGGCAGAACATATACATAAAGATCTACAAGGATAAATATGTAAAAAGTTGTTGATATAACTTAAGTGCCATAATAATCTATTCATATATATCGTTTTACTTAATTGAGTTGATAAGGAGATAAAGGTAATATCTAAAATACATAGTGCCTAAAGTGTAGCAAAAATTAACTGGTGTTAAGAGCCAATGCCTTGTTAGTAATTTACCTATTGCTATCTTAAGTATACGTTTGTCACATGCCTCATCATATCTCTGGAACCATGTTCTTTTACATATACTTCCAGAATGAGCATAAAGGCTAAAATAATTGATTTACCTACTGTAAATGATATGAAAACAGCCACCACTAAGAGCCAGTATGGAGTCATTGGTGGTGGCTTGTATGCACATTTAGCACACCATTATTATATATTTTAATGGATGCATTTTCGCAACTGCATGTGTATTTAAATAGTGGTGGCTGTTTTCATATCATTTACAGTAGGTAAATCAATTATTTTAGCCTTTATGCTCATTCTGGAAGTATATGTAAAAGAACATGGTTCCAGAGATATGATGAGGCATGTGACAAACGTATACTTAAGATAGCAATAGGTAAATTACTAACAAGGCATTGGCTCTTAACACCAGTTAATTTTTGCTACACTTTGGGCTCGATTTATCATCCACAGGCAGACAGAGGAATACATATTGGCCCCTGTCCGTCTGGGTTCTCCTGAAGAGGGCAGCAATCCACTGCCCATTTTTTCCATTGCACACAAGAGCTCCTGTCCGTTCATGTGCAACCCCACCCCCTGCACAGCCAATCACGCACGGACAGGAGCTGTCAACGGGGAGATTAAAGTTCTCCACCTAAGAGGTGGAGAACAGGGCAGGGAAGAAGCGGTCTGATGGCCGCTGCTTGATAAATCCTGCGCGAACCTGCAGTCAAAGGGGAGACAAGGGGTTGATAAATCGAGCCCAATATAGTTTCTCTTCTTATGTTCATTAGAAGTCAATGGGCTAGATACATTGATGCTTATGTCGTTATCTAGGGGAAACACTTTGAAAGTGAGATCATGTCCAAAACTTCCTTGAGCATTGTTTTACCTGTGTTCTACAGATCCATTAGTGAGTGTTCCTGACACTAAAATCTATAGTTAGGGCGTAATAATCTTGCGTATAAAACAAAAAGCAGGTAAAGCAAATACAATAAAATCTTCGGAAACACGTCTGGGTAGATAGAATAAGAGGTAACACTGAGACTCTAGACACAAAACGAGGGTCTGACTGTGGGCATTTTACAATTTTCAAGTTGTAATGTTGCAGAGTTTTTGATTTTTTAATTAGTTTCACAAATGGGACTTATTAAATCTGAGAAGAGTTTAACATAAGGAGACAAATAATAATTTAATATTAATGACACTTTAAGAGATATTTACCCCTAAAATGTATTAAAAATCAATGCAATGTCGATTTCTTTTTTAAAATGTTGCCCACTTTTTCTTTAATTTACCTCTAATTGTATTTTCTTGTTTTTTCTACTGCCATCAGACAGTTTTGAGTGCTATGGTTTACATGATCACATGACATGCTACACAGTGTGATCACTCTTAAATAACAGAACTCTGCAAATTTTAATAACAACATTACCAATTGAAAATTGTACCATGAATTTATATTATTGTGAAGATCTTTTGCAGTATAGTACTTAAAGGGCCATGAAACCAAAATGTTTATTTCATGATTTAGATAGAATAAACAATTTTAAACAACTTTCTAATGTACTTATATTCTATTTGCTTCATTCTTTTGTTTCCTTTGTAGAAGGAAAAGCAATGCAATACTGAGAGGTAGCTAAACACATTGGGTGAACAAATGACAAGAGGCATATATGTGCAGCCACCAATTAGCAGCTAGCTCACAGTAATGCATTGCTGCATCTAGCAACATATGCTTTTCAACAAAAAATACAATAAGACGGAAGCAAATAAGATAATAAAAGGAAACATTTAAGTTATTTTGGTTTCATGTCCCTTTAATACTTGTAGAGATATATTGTGCTTATATAAAAAAAAATAGTTTATTGTAAATTTAAGGAAAGAAACATGAGAAGAGTAAACCTTTTGGTTTTGTTATGAATAGATTGTAAAAAGAATCAAAAGAATGATATAAAGAGAATACTACTGCAAAAGCCTTGCAATATTATAGTTCTATAGACAATAGCATTAGTTTTAAAGGGATAGGAAAGTCAAAATTAAACTTGCATGATTTATATAAAGCAGGTCATTTTAAGACACTTTTAAATTCACTTCTATTTTCAAATGTATTTCGTTCTCTTGGTATCCCTTTGTTAAAAACAGAATATGCACATATCCTAAACTAGTGGGAGCTAGTTGCTGATTGGTGCTTGCACATATTTGTATCTTGTGATTGGCTAACTAGATGTATTCATCTAGCTGCCAGTATTGCAGTGCTGTTCCTTCAGTAAAGGATAACAAGAGAATTAAGCACATTTGAAGAAGTAAATTGGAAAGTTGTTTAAAATTGTATGTGCTATCCAAATCATGAAAGAAAATGGTGAGGTTGCCTGTCCCTTTAAGAATAGAACATTGTCATGTATGATATCTAAACAATATAGCTTGATTCATACAGTAGGCATCAGATAGAGAAAATCATTGAGACTAATATTTGATCTGACCTGTTAGAATTATTTTATATGGATAGTTCTTGGAGCCAATATTTGGAAGTCAGTAGTATGAGTGATTATTTATTTAAAAGATTTGTACAATGAAGTTTTTATATATATATATATATATATATATATATATATATATATATATATATATATATATATATATATATATATATCTTTATTGGAGTCAAAGTGAAACAGAACTGAGACAACGTTTTAAGTTAAAAAGATTAAGACATGATTAAGGGCTTTTTGAGCTTGAGATGTTCTCTCAGTTCTGTTTCACCCTGTCCCTAACAAAGAAATAAAAGATATCATTTGATTCCCTGCGGATGTATTTTCATGTTTCTGGTATTTTATAATGAAGCCATAATATTTACATAAACCTGGAAGATCAAGTGAAAGCAATAGGTTCACAAAAGTGAAATTTAGAGTTTAGGAAAAAATCCATACAAGCCTTTGTCTTGAAAAGTACAAGTCGATGGAGAAATAACTGATCTGTGGTATGAAAAACTGCAGATTCGCTAAGTAGGATGACAATAGAATATTGTCCTGACGCCCTGTGATGTTAAAAGGCGGAGGTGGTTCGATTTAAAGTTGACTATTGTTTCAACACAAAGAGCCATAGGGCACTGGATTGAGTAGGTGTAAGAGAATATGCATCATAGTTAAAAATATCATAAAAGAAGAATAGCATTTATGAAGAATTATTGGTAACGGCAAGTCAAATGGAGGGTGATACTTTAGTATTTTTGTGAGACAAAGACAGTTATTTTTGGCTCATGGAAAACATGAATGATTTCATAAATTAATTCAGACAGAATTACTATTGTCTAATTAGAATCTTAATTGGAATTCATTATTACAGGAGCATTATTATTTATGGAAATAACTTGTTGAAGAGGTATTGGAATAATTTGTTATATATAAATTGAACTATTAATCAAATGAGAATTTTAATACATTTTAAAAATGTATGTTTTGTTTTAGCTTGGCTAAAAGATAGACTTACATACTAAAAAAAAGCAATAAAGATTATCTAAGTTCAATTCAAATATAAATTCAACCTCTACTTACAATTTAAAGGGAATGTAGCCAGGTGAATCTAATTACAAATTATAAAAACTGAGCTAGTATGGTGAACTATAAAAAGTTTAATGTAATATAACTTTTCTAACGCAAATATCTAACAGCTTCTTCAAAGGCTGGTAGTCAAGTGATCTTGCTCTCAAGAAATGTTAATATCTCATTAAACATTTAAAAATGTACCATTGGTTAGGGCCGTATACCTTATTATATATAACTTTGCTCAGCACAGGGGTATTCTTTTCAAAGGAGTTATGAGTTTAACCCATTTGAAGTGACCTTAATAATGTAAGATGGTATTATTTAGATATGTGAGGACAGTTAAGTTCTATAATTAACATTTGGTAGCTTTAGAAGATCTTAGAATTAAAACATAGTTAAAAGATTAATGGATAAAAGGATATTATCCCCATAATGGTTTCTATTTTAAAATGTGTGGCATTTTGTTATAAAGAGAGCATATATATATATATATATATATATATATATATATATGACAAAATATTCTATTACTTAACCATTTTTTAATTCATTAGGTTGGATGGATGCCAAATAAATGTACTCATAATGCACCACAGCAGGTTTCTTACAATTGCATTACATTATCTGGCTTTTCAGCTAGGTCCCCATTAACTTACTTAGTTTGCAGGATTCTAGATTGACCAGCGACAAAGTTTCTCAGGGATATATCCAATGTCCCCTGCTGCATGATGTCAGATTTTCTTTCTATCATCTACAGAGTTATTACGGCAAAGACATATGAATGTTATGTATATTACTTACACCGTAGGTCAGATTGGTATGGGGACAGATTTACTGATATATCACATATCTCTTGCAGAAAGGAAATACTTCCTAAAAAAGAATTAGCTGATTCTATGGTAGGTTTTGTTTTAGTTGTAGGTAACAATAGAGTATATATGCTAAGGCAAACGTCAAAGAAGGACAAAGGGATACAAACATATGGGGACAATATATGGAGAATGACAAAGGCAAGATTAGTAGACAGCCTGTAGTTGTAAACAGCTTCCATGGACAAGAGTCACATAATTGAGAAAGAGATCTCTTGGGATGTAGCAGAAAGTTCTAATATAGAGATGGCTGCCAGTGTTGAACAATACTTATCTATTACAATGGCTCCAATTTCTTGTGGAAGAGTCAAATAGGGTTAGGGGTAGGAAGCATACAGTTCTTGGAAGATAACTGGTTTCATTGTGCTTATTACAGTGTATAAGAAGGAGATAGCTTAGAAGGAACAATATGAAAGAATAGCATTAAATGGCAAAGCGCAGAAGGAATGCTGGGTATATTTGGTGCCTAGTGGCTAAAACTAAGTGGGATATCAGTAGAAGGTTCTCTCATCTGATTCTTTCTTTTAATCTTCTTACCCCTGTCATAACCCTTCACTCCCCCCAGACTCATCTTCCTAAAAATCACAGGGTAATTATAGGGGGTGTAGAGAGACTACATAGCTCACCAAAATCTTCTTTCTCTCTCCCTCCCTTCTTACCCTTGTCTTTCTCCCTTGCCTCATCTCCTTTCCCTTTTTTATGACATTTGTGTTCTTCTCACATTTATTTATTTACATTGCAAATTCATATCACTCTCCCCAACATCACGTCTCCTCTTAAACATTCTTGTTCAAAAATCTACATTTCTCTTATTTTGCATCCATTGAATTAATTCCTTATTTTCTTACTTCAACTCATTTAATTTTTACTTTGATGTAACCCAATTTCTCATTCATTTTTACCATATATTTTTTGTTTATTTCCTTAAATTACATTATTACCTCTTCACTTGTATTTGAAACACTTTTTTGTTTTAATCACTATATTTTCTTCCTTACATCTCAACCCCTCATACTCTCCTGCGCTCCCTACCCATCCTTTCCCTCTGACTCCCTCCCACTGTTTCCCTTCCCTGCAGTTTTCGTATGTCCGGGTACTCTGCAGGAAATCCTGGAGCCCACTTCTACCCATGAATCAGACCACCAGTCAGGGGCATGGTGCCGAGATCCCCTGCAAGCTGGTGAGCGCCTTTATGTTATGCCATGGATCCCTTATCGTACAGACACATTGACAGAGTATGCCACATGGGAGGACTATGCTGCTGGGCGTCACACCACCACTTACCGTCTACCCAGTCGAGTAGATGGGACAGGCTTTGTGGTGTATGATGGGGCAGCCTTCTATAACAAGGAGCGTACTCGCAACATTGTTAAATATGATCTACGGACAAGGATCAAGAGTGGGGAAGCCATTATATCTACAGCAAATTACCATGACACGTCTCCATATCGATGGGGTGGTAAGACTGACATTGACCTTGCTGTGGATGAAAATGGGCTCTGGGTAATCTATGCAACAGAAGCCAACAGTGGTAGGCTGGTGGTTAGCCAGCTCAACCCATACACACTGCGTTTTGAAGGCACATGGGAGACCACATATGATAAACGATCTGCATCTAATGCTTTTATGGCATGTGGAGTCCTTTATGTTCTGAGATCAGTGTATGTGGATGATGACAGTGAATCAGCAGGAAACAGGCTGGAGTATGCTTTTAACACACACCGTAATAGGGAGGAACCACTGGGGACAGCTGGTGCCATAGGACTTGACTTTCCTAATCCTTATCAGTATGTATCATCTGTGGACTACAACCCTAGGGATGGGCAACTCTATGTTTGGAACAACTATTTTCTTGTGCGTTATGCATTGAGGTTTGGCCCACCAGACCCAGCAGAAGGTAAGATGGAAAAAAAAGACTTTATCTCTGAGATGATAGAAGATGGATGTGAAAATGGATATATACTGAAATAGATTTGAAAAAATAAATAAACTTAGTAAAGTAGAGTAGAAGGAAAAATGTATGGTGAGAGAACAGGAGGGGTCCATTAGTGAAAAGCACAACTATGCTAATAATAAAAACAATGAGTAACAGTAAAGAAAAAGCTAGAGATAACATAATATAATTCAAGAAATTCACATCCATAACCTTGTATAACAAGATAAACAGCTCACAAGGTAAAATTTGTCATTCTAAAATTCTTTGAGGGACCTCACAGTACTGACTACACTTCTTAGATCATCTGACAAGAGTGGAGAGCTTTCAATAACCAGACCAGAGTGGAGAGCTTTAGATCATCTGACCAGAGTGGAGAGCTTTAGACCATCTGACCAGAGTGGAGAGCTTTAGATCATCTGACCAGAGTGGAGAACTTTAGATCACCAGAGTGGAGAGCTTTAGATCACCAGAGTGAAGAGCTTTAGATCATCTGACCAGAGTGGAGAGCTTTAGATCATCAGACCAGAGTGGAGAACTTTAGATCATCAGACCAGAGTGGAGAGCTTTAGATCATCAGACCAGAGTGGAGAGCTTTAGATCACCAGAGTGGAGAGCTTTAAATCATCTGACCAGAATGGAGAGCTTTAGATCATCTGACCAGAATGGAGAGCTTTAGATCATCAGACCAGAGTGGAGAGCTTTAGATCATCAGACCAGAGCGGAGAGCTTTAGATCATCAGACCAGAGTGGAGAGCTTTAGATCATCAGACCAGAGTGGAGAGCTTTAGATCATCAGACTAGAGTGGAGAGCTTTAGATCATCAGACTAGAGTGGAGAGCTTTAGATCATCTGACCGGAGTGGAGAGCTTTAGATCATCTGACCGGAGTGGAGAGCTTTAGATCATCTGACCAGAGTGGAGAGCTTTAGATCATCTGACCAGAGTGGAGAGCTTTAGATCATCAGACCAGAGTGGAGAGCTTTAGATCATCAGACCAGAGTGGAGAGCTTTAGATCATCTGACCAGAGTGGAGAGCTTTAGATCATCAGACCGGAGTGGATCACTTTAGATTATCAGACCAGAGTGGAGAGCTTTAGATCACCAGAGTGGAGAGCTTTAGATCACCAGAGTGGAGAGCTTTAGATCATCTGACCAGAATGGAGAGCTTTAGATCATCAGACCAGAGTGGAGAGCTTTAGATCATCAGACTAGAGTGGAGAGCTTTAGATCATCAGACTAGAGTGGAGAGCTTTAGATCATCTGACCGTAGTGGAGAGCTTTAGATCATCTGACCAGAGTAGAGAGCTTTAGATAATCAGACCGGAGTGGATCACTTTAGATTATCAGACCAGAGTGGAGAGCTTTAGATCACCAGAGTGGAGAGCTTTAGATAACCAGAGTGGAGAGCTTTAGATCATCTGACCAGAATGGAGAGCTTTAAATCATTAGACCAGAGTGGAGAGTTTTAAATCATCTGACCAGAGTGGAAAACTTTAGATCATCAGACTAGAGTGGAGAGCTTTAGATCATCAGACTAGAGTGGAGAGCTTTAGATCATCAGACCAGAGTTGAGCACTTTAGATTATCAGACCAGAGTGGAGAGTTTTAGATTATCAGACCAGAGTGGAGAGCTTTAGATCACCAGAGTGGAGAACTTTAGATCATCTGACCAGAATGGAGAGCTTTAGATCATCAGACCAGAGTGGAGAGCTTTAGATCATCAGACCAGAGTGGAGAGCTTTAGATCATCAGACCAGAATAGAGAGCATTAGATTATCAGACCAGAGTGGAGAGCTTTAGATCACCAGAGTGGAGAGCTTTAAATCATCTGACCAGAATGGAGAGCTTTAGATCATCAGACCAGAGTGGAGAGCTTTAGATCATCAGACCAGAGTGGAGAGCTTTAGATCATCAGACCAGAGTGGAGAGCTTTAGATAATCAGACCAGAATAGAGA
This sequence comes from Bombina bombina, assembly GCF_027579735.1. Taxonomy (NCBI): domain Eukaryota; kingdom Metazoa; phylum Chordata; class Amphibia; order Anura; family Bombinatoridae; genus Bombina; species Bombina bombina. The sequence goes on along the minus strand of NC_069504.1, from coordinate 769,568,127 downwards.
GCTTTAGATCATCAGACCAGAGTGGAGAGCTTTAGATCATCAGACCAGAATAGAGAGCTTCAGATTATCAGACCAGTGTGGAGAGATTTAGATCATTGGGCCTTCTGAGAGGAATGATTACTTATAGAGAAGGAAAGTAGATCAGAGAGGAACAGTGAAGGAAGAGCATAGTGGAAAGTAAAGTGCTATATTATCTGTCTACTTTTTTAGATTTACCTACAATGTTAATTGTATTTCTATAAATCTTTTTGGTGCTCTTACATGCATTTTTATGAATGACTTCTGTTCACTAATTTATTCTTCTTTTCAAACAAACTTGTATATACTTTCTGTCTCCAACTACTTGTTACTTCCTTAGGTCCACCTACACCAACCCCATCGGTAGTTACGGCTACTCTACCCCCACCTCCAATGACTGTCACTACTCCTGCCTCAGCCACCACCACTGTCCGCAGGCCTCCCCTAACCACTCATCCTGTGGGGGCAATAAATCAAGTTGGACATGATCCCCCTACTCCAGGGACACGTCGCCCTCCTCCATCCAACCAGCATTCTCATCCAGAACTGTTTTGCCCCCCTCGGGAGGAAAGGAGAGTCCAGTGGCCAGCTACACAGCAAGGCATGCTGGTTGAGAGACCATGTCCTAAGGGAACACGAGGTGAGAGAAATAGATTGTAAAGTTTGATATTTCATATATACTGACTAATTAATCACACATTCATGCGTACCCTGTAATTTATATAAACCTCATATTTTACACACTGTAAAGCCAACTGCCTGTTAACACAATTTATATATTATACTTTTTATAATTCACAATGAAATGTTTTATTTAATTTATTAATTATTTAATTAAGTAATTACTTAAAACAACATAGCAATATACATTATATTTTCAGGTTTTTCTGTAAAATACTTATGAAACTTTTGCAAGGGATATGAAAGTCAAAATTAAACATTCTTAGTTCAGATAGAACACACAATTTTAAAAGACATTTTAATGACTTTTAAACACTGTTAAACACATAGTTACATGCACGCAGTAGTGAAATAACAAACTGCTGTAACACATTACAGCATTTTATTTTTGCATGTTTATGTCCCTTAAAGTATAGTGGAAAGTTAACAGATGCTGAAGAATTTTACCCAGTGATTAATTAGATTAGATCATATGCTCATTTACACCTGTCCTCACCACAACAAACACATTTCTAGTGGTCTAACCCTAAACTGCTCTTGGTTTGCAAACCCTTGCTAAGTGCATTAAATAAATGACAGTTAAATCATTTTACATAGCTCTCTTCTATACAGTTTGTTTGCAATGCAGTACTGAGAAATGCTTCTCTAATGACCCTTTAACAAAGTTATAATTTTCAGAATTAACCCCTTAAGGATCGTGATGTACCCTGTACGTCGCTAGTCATTAAAGGGATTGTCTGTTTGTAATAGCATGGGTCTTGCCACGAGCGGCAAGACCATGCTATTACACTCTCCCCCCAGCTGGCTTCCTAAAAATAGCAACCCTCATAGAAAGACCAGCAACGTACCCATTATGGGGTTAAAGGGACATGAAACCCAATATTTTTCTTTTATGGTTCAGATAGTGAATACAATAAAAAAAAATCCAATTTATTTCTATTATCAAATTTACTTCGTTCTCATATTATTCTTTGTTGAAAAAATATCTAGATAGGTAGTGTGCGCATGCCTGAAAGCACTATATGACAGGAAATGGTGCTGCCATCTAGTGCTCTTGCTAGTGTATAAGATTGCTGCAAAACTGCTGCAATATAGTACTGCAGGCACGTGCACACTCCTGAACTTGCCTTCTTGCTTTTCAACAAAGGATAACAAAAAACAAAGACAATTTGATAATAGTAAAAGTACATTTGAAAGTTGTTTAAAATTGTATGTTCTATCTGAATCATGAAAGAAAATTTGGGGTTTTATGTCCCTTTAATGGAATCAATTTTTAGTTTTATAATTCTACTTTATTTCAGTGTAAAGCAAAATCTAAATACTGGAAATCTATATTCACACACTTAATATTGAATATACACATTTATTTATAGAATCTGTATACATTGCTTACATATTTAATTAATGTGCTATTATAAATACAAGAATAACAAGGTTAAACAACTTTCTTATTTATATTTTTAAATGTTTTGTTCTTTGGTACCCTTTGTTGAAGAATAAACCTAGGTAGGCTTCTAGGACCTTAGGAGAATTCACGTTTCTGTAGCATCCTATGACAGTATTCTATAACATAGCTATAATGGGACTTGTGCAACCGCAAAAAATGTGGTTGTTCTGAATCTTTTTGAAGGAATATTCTGAAAAATTCGTTTTTCAGAATATTTGTCTGCTGCACAATTCTGTATTTGTTTAGTTTTAAACTAAACAAATACGGAGAGGGTAGATTTATCAATGTGCGGGCGGACATGATCCGCTCTAGTGAAGTGCTTGTTCAATGCTGCCCCCTGCACATTCGCGGCCAATCGGCCTCTAGCAGGGGGTGTCAATCAACACGTTCGTATCCGATCAGGGCTGATTGCTGTCTGCTGCCTCAGAGGTAGCGTACGAGTTAAAGGGACAGTCAAGTATAAATTAAACTTTCATTATTCAGATAGGACTTTTAATTTTAATTGACTTTCCAATTTACTTTTATCATCAAATTTGCTTTTTTCTCTTGGTATTCTTAGTTTAAACTAAACATAGGTAGGCTCATATGCTAATTTCTAAGCCTTTGAGGGCTGCCTCTTATCACATTCTTTTTAAATCTCTTTTCAACACAAAGTGACAGAAAGTACACGTGGGCTATATAGATAACACTGTGTTCAGGCACAGAAAGTTATTTAAGATCTAGCACAATACAATGCTAAATTTAAGACAATCGATAATAAACAGTCACAGTCATGTGATCAGGGGGCTGGAAGAAGGTTCCTAGATACAAGGTAATCACAAAGGTAAAAAGTACATTAATATAACTGTGTTGGTTATGCAAAACTGGGGAATGAGTAATAAAGGGATTATCTACCTTTTAAAACAATAACAATTCTATGGTTGACTGTCCCTTTAAGGAGCAGCAGTCTTATAACCGCTGCTTTTTAACTCCCGATTCCAATTAGCAGCTTGATGGGTTGACAAATCGACCCCTGAATATTCAGGGGGAAATTTACATTTGTTTCCATTAAACAAATTTAAATGTTTTTTTGCTAGAGGTCAAAAAATTTACCAATATCCTTATACTTACCGCTAGCGCGCTGGAGAGCTGTGTTAATCCCGTTCCTTCTTCACAGAGCCCTGGGCGTGCACTAATAGGACACTTGGAGAGTCATTCTCCTTTAGCGCAGGCTTTGTGATCCACTGCGCAAAACTTCCTATTAGTGCAGCACCCCAGCTCTGTGAAGAGGTGATGGCATTAACGCGGCTCTAAAGTGCCCTAGGGGTAAGTATTTAACCCCTAAAGGTAATTTAAAGATACAGTCGACTCCAGAATTTTTATTGTTTAAAAAGATAGATAATCCCTTTATTACCCAATCCCCAATTTTGCATAACAAACAAGGTTATATTAATATACTTTTTACTTGATTTTAGCCAATCAGTGCTGACTCATTCGTAACTCCACAGGAGTGAGCACAATGTTATCGATATGACTCATATAAACTAGCACTATTTTGCTGTGAAAAGCTAATAAGATGTACTTAGATAATGGCGGCCTTCAGGGGTTTAGAAACAGGCAGAAATTTAGAATTTTAAAGGCTATAAAGTATATTAATATAACAATGTTGGTTGTGCAAAGCTGGGGAATGGGTAGTAAAGGCGTTATATCTTTTTAAACAATAGAAATGTTGGAGTAGACTGTTTCTTTAAAGGAAACTAATAAACACTTATACATTTCCTCAGTATTTCTTCGTCTTCTTTAAATTTAGTTGGTGCATTCATTTCGTGAAAATGAAATGAATAACTGTGTTTTTGGTACGAATTCACAAATGTACAATAAACATTGTTTCATACATCGCTGCCGAATGAATTAAGACACGTGCTCGCTCCTCAGCTCGTCTAGGAGTACTTTTAAACAAAAGATACTAAGAGAACTAAACAAAATTGATAATAGAAGTCAATTGGAATTTTGTTTAAAATGTTTACCTCTATCCAATCCAGTTACCTTTAATTTTAACTTTACTGTTCCTTTAAATAAACAGACAAATTAGTTGAATGTTTCTATTCTGTTATAAAGTTTAAAGGGACATTAAACACTAAATAAATGCTAGACAGAATGATGCATTCTAATAAAAGATTAGTCTGAAATAACATGTAGATGTATTTCTTAGCTTCATTAGCTGTTTACATATTGACAAAATAAGTGTAAAGTTTTAGTGTCTTTAAAACAATGGGAGCTGCCATGTTGTAACTTAGGTTACCTTCTCTGCTGTGGCCAATAAGGGACAGTTATCAATAGGTCACTAGAGTGTGCAGCCAATGGCTGTGCGGAATATAACAGTATTCAGCAATTCAATTTATATCAGGAACTGAAAAGCTCACAATTTCCGAATGGAATTACAGAAAAAGGGGACAAAAAAATAATGAAAATATAGTGTAGAGTAAGTTTTTTTCTAATATTTACGATTTATCATTTTATACTACCATATTAAAGTGTTTAATGTCCCTTTAAAATATATTAGAATAATTCTAAGCATTTCCTCTTTATTCTTGATTTGCCGTCATGTATTTCCAACTAAAATATTTCTGTGAAGCTTTTTCCAGTATGATTTTTGATTTCTATGCAATTAGAGAGCACATGCACATACCAATTATGTATATTCTACATTTAATTTTCACTTATTCTACTTAAATGGACACTGAACCCAAATTTTTTCTTTCATGATTCAGATAGAGCATGCAATTTTAAGCAACTTTCTAATTTACTCCTACTATCATTTTTTCTTCGTTCTCTTGCTATCTTTATTCGAAATAGAAGGCATCTAAGCTATTTGTTTAGTTCAGTACCCTGGAAAGCACTTGTTCATTGGTGGATGAATTTATCCACCAATCAGCAAGACCAACCCAGGTTGTTCACCAAAAATGGGCCGGCATTTAAACTTACATTCTTGCATTTCAAGTAAAGATACCAAGAGAATGAAGAAGATTTGATAATAGGAGTAAATTAGAAAGTTGCTGAAAATTGCATGCTCTATCTGAATCCCGAAATAAAAAATTTGGGTTCAGTGTCCCTTTAAATGCCATAATACCATTTATACATTTTTTTTTAAATAATCTAGGTTATCAATCCAAATAATGAATTATATGGTGTGTTATATTTGATCCACTTTCCCATATCATATAATGTTTTTGTCAGAACCATGGAATTTAGAAGCATATTTTCTGCAACTACCTCTCAGCACACCCCCTGCACTGCTTGATTTTGTTACATTAGAAAAAACACAATGTTCCACTGCCACCCCCATATGCATTACATACATTTATTTGCCACATGACTCAGAAATGCATTTGACAGCTGATGTTGAGGCAGAATTTGAAGGGACATAAAACCCCACAAATTGATTATGGCTAGATTACAAGCGAAGTGCTAATTTAATGCGCGCCCGTAAACGGGCAAATTTGCAATTTTTTGGGGGTGCGTGCGATATATAACCAGCCATTACAAGTGGCTGGTTATTGCTGCCTAGAGCTCGCGGTAGTAATCAGCACTTATAAACTTAACCAGAGATCAGATCTCTAGTTAATTTTATAAATGGCCCCAAAATCAAGTGTAATATACTTTATAAAAAAATAAAGATAGCAGCGCCTTTAGTTTTTAATAAAGTAACTGCACTTAGCAGTTTTTGGGGGCTAAAGTTGGCGGCTATAGGGTGTTGGAAACCAAACGGCACTGAAAAGTGCCTTTAAATGTTTATACAGTGAGGGGAAAAATGATTGGACCGCCTGCTGATTTTGTACGTTTGCCCACTGATAAAGAAATGATCAGTCTATTATTTTCATGGTAGGTTTATTTAAACAGTGAGAGACAGAATAACAACAACAAAATCCAGAAAAATACATTTTAAAAAAGTTATACTTTGATTTGCATTTTAATGAGTGAAATAAGTATTTGATCCCCTATCAATCAGCAAGATTTCTGGCTCCCAAGTGTCTTTTATACAGGTAAGGAGCTGAGATTAGGAGCACTCTCTTAAAGGGAGTGCTGCTAATCTCAGCTTGTTACCTGTATATAAGACACCTGTCCACAGAAGCAATCAATCAATACGATTCCAAACTCTCCACCATACCCAAGACAAAAGAGCTGTCCATGGATGTTAGGGACAATATTGTAGACCATCGCCAAGCAGCTTGGTGAGAAGGTGACAACAGTTGGTGCGATTATGCGCAAATAGAAGAAACATATAATAACTGTCAATCTCCCTTGGTCTGGGGCTCCATGCAAGATCTCACCTCGTGGAGTTTCAATGATCATGAGAACGGTGAGAAATCAGCCCAGAACTACACGGGAGGATCTTGTCAATGATCTCAAGGCAGCTAGGACCATAGTCACCAAGAAAACAAGGGGTAACACACTCCTGCAATCCTGCAGCGCCGCCAAGGTCCCCCTGCTCAAGAAAGCACATGTACAGGCCCGTCTGAAGTTTGCCAATGGACATCTGAATGATTCAGAGGAGAACTGGATGAAAGTGTTGTGGTCAGATGAGACCAAAATCGAGCTCTTTGGTATCAACTCAACTCGTCGTGTTTAGAGGAGGATTAACGCTGCCTATGACTCTAAAAACACCATACCCACCGTGAAACATGGAGGTGGAAACATTATGCTTTGGGGGTGTTTTTCTGCTAAGGGGACAGGACAACTTCGCTGCATCAAAGGGACAATGGATGGGGCCATGTACCGTGAAATCTTGGGTGTGAACCTCCTTCCTTTATCCAGGGCATTGAAAATGAGTCATGTATGTGCATTCCAGCATGACAATGACCCAAAACACACAGCCAAGGCAACAAAGGAGTGGCTCAAGAAGAAGCACACTAGCCAGTCTCCAGACCTTAATCCCATAGGAAATCTGTGGAGAGAGCTGAAGGTTCGAGTTGCCAAAGTCAGCCTCCAAACCTTAATGACTTGGAGAGGATCTGCAAAGAGGAGTGGGGCAAAATCCCTCCTGAGATGTGTGCAAACCTGGTGGCCAACTACAAGAAACGTCTGACCTCTGTGATTGCCAACAAGGCTTTTGCCACCAAGTACAGTCATGTTTTGCAAAGGGATCAAATACTTATTTCACTCATTAAAATGCAAATCAATTTATAACTTTTTTGAAATGCGTTTTTTCTGGATTTTTTTGTTGTTCTGACTCTCGCTGCTCAAATAAACCTACCATTACAATTATCTCTGATGAAGCGCATGTACGCATGCGTGAAACGCGTCAGATAGGAGCTTACCTGTGCCTTGTTTGAAGCCTGTTCTTCAATAAAACCTTTTTGATCAACTCCGAGACTCAGCGTTCTCCTTTCCTCATTGCATTAAAATTATAGACTGATCATTTCTTTGTCAGTGGGCTAACGTACAAAATCAGCAGGGGATCAAATCATTTTTTCCCTTACTGTATACATATATACTTATTTGTTAACTTGTGTTTATATAGATTAACACATAAATATATAGGTGTATAAGCATATACGTATATATTTACAATTTGCTGCCCATCGTTGCACGACTTACCCCCTTCGCTGCACTAGTTCTCATGTCGTGTCTCACTGCATGAGAACAAGACTCCCATTGGAGTCTATGGAAGCAAGGTCACGTTCACAGTGCGGCTAACTTGTAATACCAGTCGCTGGTATTACTCAGTAGAGCACAAATATTGCTTTCGCGAAACCGCTATTTTGCGCTCTACTTGTAATCTAGCCCATTATCTTTAAAATAGAACATTTTAAGCAACTTTCCAGTTTACTTCTATTATCAATTTTGCTTTGTTTTCTTGCTATTCTTTGTTGAAAAGCATACCTAGGTAGGCTCATGAGCAGCAATGCAGTACTCGGAGCTAGCTGCTGATTATGACTGCACTTATATGCCTGTTGTCATAAGGTCACCCAATCTATCCAGTTATCTCCCAGTAGTACAATGCTGCACCTTCAATAAAGGATATCAAGAGAATAAAGCAAATCTGATAATAGAAATTAACTGAAAAGTTGTTTAAAATTGTTCTGTCTGAATCATGAAAGAATAATCCTTTCCCTTTAGCCCTATTTTTTGCAACTGGCTGTTATATATAGGTTTTGGGCTTTCTGCAATAAGCAATGCCACATGACGATAAATTGCAGCTATATTTTATATGAAGACTATATTTTGTTTTTGTGAACATAAAATCTCCTTGATAGTCATTCAAGTGAAAAAAAAAAAAACCTGTGTGATCAGTTATTTGAAAACTAATTGTCATACTTCCCAAATCACATGCGTTTATTAAGCTCACACATTCACTAATTCACAGACTTCTTGCTAATTCATGGACACTTGCTAATTCCCACATAAAAGCACACGTTTTATTTCACATATATTCACTAATTTATTCATATCTGCTAATAATATACTCACATTAATCATTTGAAAATGTGTTCAGATATATAAAATAATGAGTCTATTTAATCATTTTAAAATGTGTGCAGATAAATAAAATGATGAGTCTATTTAAAAATTAAAGGGACATTGGCAACATTGTAAAGGGGAGACAATTTTACAGTACAAAGACTAATTTTACCTGCTGTGGTATATTATGTATCCTTTACTTTTTATTTTGTCTTGCAAAATAGTTACTTTTGTCTGTTGGAACCACCACCTGGTGAGAAAATGTTAAAGGGACAGTCTAGGCCAAAATAAACTTTCATGATTCAGATAGTGCATGTAATTTTAAACAATTTTCCAATTTACTTTTATCACCAATTTTGCTTTGTTCGCTTGGTATTCTTAGTTGAAAGCTTAACCTAGGAGGTTCATATGCTAATTTCTTAGACCTTGAAGGCCACCTCTTTTCAGAATGCATTTTAACAGTTTTTCACCACTAGAGGGTGTTAGTTCACGTGTTTCATATAGATAACACTGTGCTCGTGCACGTGAAGTTATCTGGGAGCAGGCACTGATTGGCTAAACTGCAAGTCTGTCAAAAGAACTGAAATAAAGGAGCAGTTTGCAGAGGCTTAGATACAACATAATGACAGAGGTTAAAAGTATATTAATATAACTGTGTTGGTTGTGCAAAACTGGGGAATGGGTAATAAAGGGATTATCTTTTAAAACAATAAAAATTCTGGTGTAGACTGTCCCTTTAATACTGCAGTATGCTCTATAGAAAAGATGTGTAAACAAGAATCAGCGGCAGAAATTGACACCCAGTTGGTGGTTGGAGAGATGCCAGCCTATTTAGGGCTAGATTACAAGTGAAGCACTTTTTAACTCTCCTGCTCAAGCGTTAATTGCGCTATAAGCTCGTATTATGAGTTAAAAGTAAACTGATTTCGCTCTCACGCGCTAACCTGACGCATAAAAAGACGAACTTAAAATATCGTGCACGCAATAACCTTTTCTTCCATAGAAGTCAATAGAGGAAAAAAGTGGGGAAAAAACCTACTCGCGCAAACACAATCGCATATTCTCAAGTGCGCTAACCCGACATAAAAATACGAATGTTTCACATTCCCATAGAAGAAGATATTCTATTTATTAATAAATACATATTTCTACATATATCTGATGGCATTTTAATACAATGGGATATATTTATCAAGCTCTGTGTTTGGCTCGCCAGAAACACAAGTTATGAAGTAGCGGTCTTAAGACCGCTGCTCCATAACCTGTCCGCCTACTCTGAGGCGGTGGACAGACATCGGCGAAAATCAACCTGATCCAATACGATCGGGTTGATTGACACCCCTTGCTGGTGGCCGTGAATCTGCAGGGGGCGGTATTGCACCAGCAGTTCACAAGAACTGCTGGTGCAATGATAAATGCCGACAGCGTATGCTGTCGACATTTATCGATGTGTGGCGGACATCATCCGCAATATCGGATCATGTCCGCTCGCACATTAATAAATATATATATATTGATACCGATATAGGTAGCCCTCAGTTTACGCCGGGGTTAGGTTCCAGAAGGAATGGTTGTAAATCGAGATAGGTTCCAGGCCCCTCTCAAAATTGTCATAAGTAACACCTAATACATTATTTTTAAAGCTTTGAAATGAAGACTTTAAATGCTAAACAGCATTATAAACCTAATAAAATAATCACACAACACAGAATATAAAATTAATCTAAGTTAAATGAACAAAAACATTTGCTAAACAGCATTATAAACCTAATAAAATAATCACACAACACAGACTTCACTTGCATTTTTCTGAAAACAGTTATTTTTATGCATTCCAATCTGGACTGATTTATAGACAGGAAGATCTTGTTCCTTTGAAATCTGCTCGATAGCTCAGGTCTGGTTAAACTGATTAATTTCAACTTGCTTGGCTTTGCTGCAAACAAGCGGACAACTTCACCTACTGGCTATTTTTATAAATGCACTGCTTCTCAATGCTTTTCAATAGCAGTCACATGACTGGAAAAAAAGGTTGTTATTCTGAAACGGTGTAAATTGAACCGTTGTAAAATGAGGGCCACCTGTGTGTATATATATATATATATATATATATATATATATATATACAAACACACATGATTATATATAGGTATAGAACAATAGAAATATACAAATATGTATAGGAATATCTATTTATAAATACATAGAACAAATTCTGCTATGAGCAGAACATTGGAATTAACATTGGAATGAATAAATATGCTTTTACATGCTTTCAATTACTTAACTCCAAAGGGTTCCAATGCACACATATATATATATATATTTATTTATGTGTTTATATGTGTATATTTGCCTGTAAATACAGAGACTTATATATACATAAATATACACATATATATTAAGATATTTATTTACACATACGTATATATATTTAGACATGTATATGCATGTATCTCTCTTTTTTATCTTCTAACTGAGACCTCATATCTTTGAGCCTTTATAACTTTTTTGTGCAATTTTTTTTGGAATATTTTTTTATTAAATAGTTTTATTATGAATGTAACTGTACTTTGTAATGTATTTTTGATGTGTTTTGTGAGACTTTTTTGTTTCGCAAAACAGTTAACCGGAGCTCTGAGGTCACGATAACCCAATGTGCGTTAACTTCATTTGTGCTCAAGAGATTGCGTTTACTTTCAGCCGCAATAAGCCTTGTTTTTTTAAGCGTCTTTCATGCCAAAATATAGATAATAAGGTAGATTTATCAAACCCCGAGCGGACATGATTCGCTATAGACATTGCACAAGCATTTTACAAGAAATGCTTGTGCAATGCCGCCTCTGCACATTTGCGGCCAATCGGCCGCTGGCAGGGGGTGTCAATCATCCCGATCGTATCTGATCGGGTGATTACAATCCGCCATCTAAAAGGACTGTTGCTTCTTAACTCCTGTTTCCGGCGAACCAGAAGGCTGTACTATCTTTCTGAGGGTACTGTGTATTCATAAGTACTAAAAGACATAAAACCCAAACATTTTCTTTCATGATTTAGACAGAACATATAATTTTAAACAACTTTCCAATTTACTATTATTTAATTTGCTTCCTTCTCTTGTTATCCTTTGCTAAAAGGTTTATCTAGTTAAGCTCAGGAACAGCAAAGAACCTAGGTTCTAGCTGCTGATTGGTGGCTGCATATCTATCTATATATATGTATATATATATATATAAATTGGAAAGTTGTTTAAAATTGTATGTTCTACCTAAATCATGAAAGGAAAATTTGGGGTTTCATGTCCCTTTAATAACTATAAAAAAAAACTACCTTTAGGTTACATATATGAACTGTAATACAACATGTAAATATTGTCTAAATTACATAAGATTTTGTTATTTACACTTGGTTCCATTGCTCTATTTTAAAAATGGAAATATTCCAAAACCCAAACTATTCCGAAATCCAAACCTTTTCCAGTCCCAAGCAGTTTGGATAAAGGGTTTTCTACCTGTATTTTATTTTCTGTATACACTGTATTAATAAAACATAAATCAATTGCTGTTTTTTTTATAATACATTTTAGCATGACCGCTGCTTCTTAACTCATATTTCCGGCAGACTGCTGCATTAGCATCATCATAAATTGGCCCCATGGTCTTAAAGGGACATGAAACCCAAACATTTTCTTTCATGATTCAGATAGAGAATACCATTTTAAACAATTTTCCAATTTACTTCTATTATTTAATTTGCTTCCTTCTCGTGTTATCATTTGCTGAAAGGTTTATCTAGGCAAGTTCATGAGCAGCAGAGAATCTAGGTTCTAGCTGTTAATTGGTGGATGCATATTTATATTGAATGTGATTGGCTCACACATGTGTTCAGTTAGAAACTAGTAGTGCATTGCTGCTCCTTCAACAAATGATACCAAGAGAATGAAACATATTAGATAATAGAAGTAAATTAGAAAATTGTTTAAAATTGTATTCTCTATCTGAATCATGAAAGAAAGATTTTGGGTTTCATGTACCTTTAACTAAGGTTAAATGTATTATAAAATAAATGCAAAATAGATCATATTTTCTAATGTCGTACAATGAAATACTCCTATGTACTGTTTATAAAATTGATTTTTAATGACTTTAATATTCCTTTCACTTTTTAGTTAGATAAACTTTACTGATCTGATGGTCAGTATCAGCTATGAAATCTGTTTCTATAATCACTTATTTAAAACTGATTTGTGTTGGTAAGTCCTGTGCATACAAAGTAATTAATAAGTATTAGTCGAATAATTTAACAACTAATTACATTCCAGAGTATATTAAGACATCACGAAACAAAACAAAAAAATGTTAACTAATCATCTACTTCTTCATAGGTATTGCTTCATTCCTCTGTCTACCAAATTTGGGAGTATGGAATCCACGGGGGCCAGACCTGAGTAACTGCACCTCTCCGTGGGTTAGCCAAGTTGCTCAAAAGGTAAGAGGGAAGCTGGAACTAGAGTTACTGTAGGTTTGGAAGGGGGAGACTGAAATAGACGGTGTACACTGCTAAAGGTCCATTTAGAAATCATCATGTGATCCTCATGGTGTAGTTTAACATAATTGGTTTAGGAGTCCAATTGAAGCAATGAAAACTAGCGATGATACTAAAGGTCCTAGCATTCTACAAATGTATTGTAACCGCATCCCCAGAGATATCCTCTGAAAGCCTAATTAAAGAGACATGAAACCCAATTTATTTATTTCATGATTCAGACAGACCATACAATATAAAAAAAAAACTGCTGCTGCAGACATGTGCACACGCCTTAACTTATCTCTCTGCTTTTCAACAAAGGATAACAAGAGAAGGAAGAAAATTTGATAATATAAGTACATTTAAAAATTGCTTAAAGGGACATCAAACCCACATTTTTTTTTCATGATTCAGATAGAACATACCATTTTAAACAACATTACAATTAACTTCTATTATCTAATTTGCTTCATTTTTTAGATATGCTTTTTAAAGAAGTAGCAATGCACATGGATGAGCCAATCACACAAGGAATCTATGTGCAGCCACCAATCAGCAGCTACCGAGCCTATTTAAATATGCTATTCAACCAATTATATCATGAGAAGGAAGCAAATTCAATAAAAAGAGTACATTTGAAAGTTGTTTAAAATTGTATTCTCTACCTGAATCAAAGAAGAAAAAAATGTGGGTTTCATGTCCCTTTAAAATTGTATTCTCTATCTGAATTATGAAATAACATTTTGGGGTTTTATGTACCTTTAAGGAAGTATTATATAATACAAGCTCTAACATCATGTTAATAGCTTATATACATTTCTATCTTACTAAATAACAGAGCTGTAGGATTTTTTGGGCTTTATATCATGAAGAATACTATCTACTATGTTGTTTGATTGTATTGAGAATACATATAGTAACTAATATGTATTTAATAAAGTAATTATAATAATTAACGTAATTGTTCTTGCATGCTCTGATGAGGCGGACTGAGATTGCCACAATACAACCCGATCGAGTTCGATCGGGTTGATTCACAACCCCCTGCTGGCATAAGAGCTGCTGGTGCAATGCTGAATACGGAGAGCGTATCGCTCTCCGCATTCAGCGATGTCTGTCGGACCTGATCTGCACTGTCGGATCAGGTCCGACAGACCTTTGATAAATAGGCCTCTATATGTAAAGATTTTCATATCAATAAAACTGTAAAATGTGCTTTCTTCTAACCTCCCCCATTCTCCGCCATTCATTATGTCCTTCATTTATGTCACCGCTAAAACCCTTCTATTTTTCCTTTTCTTCTATAGTTTGAGTTACCTCCTTCTTTCCTTTTTCATATCCTCACTCTTTTTTTGTTTAAAAAACAAAACAAAAACTGGTTTAGCCTTTTTAATTGTTAGAATAACGCAGTGTGCACATGCATTGGTGCATACACGTGCTGATTGGTGAGTAAACTAAAACAAAAATAACAATATAAAGCACCACTAACTGCAAATAAAAAAGGGGAGGTTAATGTACACTTAACATGTACATATAGATTAATACGAACAAATATAAATTGTAAGATCTCAGTAAGAAATATAATACACCATAAAAATACAACTCAATACGGATATGTATCTCAGTCAATTCATCACGTGCACTTGTTTTAAGAGTATCTGTTGCTCCACTGTTCTTATGTGCTGGTCACACACAAAAGAAAAAGAGTGCAGGCTGCTCTAAATGTAGTATTAAAAACACCAATATAATATGCCATGTAAATCCTCACAAACAAAACCTCACAACAAATGAGGTGTCGATTAAACACAATACAGTGTAAGGGGTACCATCCGTGGCGTTCCAACCGTTCTCCTCCAATCCCGGATATAGCTGTTGTGGAGTATCCAGCTTATGGGGCCGAATTATCACGCTCCGAAAGGCTGAAGGCTCACCGCAAACAAATCTGCAGGGGGCGGTAATGCACAAGCAGTTCTGGTGAACTGCTTGTGCAATGATAAATGCCGATTGCATATGCTGTCGGCATTTATCGATGTGCAGCAGACATGATAAGGCTACATCGTATCATGTCCGCTCGCACTTTGATAAACCCACTCCATCCTTGATGTGTTTGGTACCACGTTGTATAAGTTATCAAATGCAGAGCTTGTAAGAACAATCCTACCAAGCAAAATAACTGAAACCCAGAGCCAGTGTTCTGTCGAGATTTGTTACCTCGATGTACGCATCCTCACAATTATGTAATCGCACTCCACATGTTTGAAAATAATGTGTGGAATGCGATTACATAATTACAAGCATGTGCACATTTTTGGGTAGCAAATTTCTACGGTTAAGAAAATGTAGCCCCACACACAAGCGCATGCGCTGTAATGTGGTAGCAAATTTCGACGCAGAGATGAATCTGATGATCCAAAAATAACCTGCATTTTTTAAGTGATATACTTCCCTGACCATTAGTATTTGTATATATATATATATATGTTTTATAATGATATACGTGCACAAGTTAAAAAAAAATGCAGGTAATTTTAGGATCATCAGATTAATCTCTTTGTCGAAATTTGCTACCACATTACAGCGCATTACTGTGGATGAGCTCATGTACTACGTCACCCCATTCATAAAGAATGTGGGACTACATTTCCTTAACCATCAAAATTTGTTACCTAACGATGTGCGCATGCTTGTAATTATGTAATCGCATTCTGCACATTCTTTTGAAACATGTGGAGTATGATTACGTAATTG
Organism: Bombina bombina; assembly: GCF_027579735.1. Taxonomy (NCBI): domain Eukaryota; kingdom Metazoa; phylum Chordata; class Amphibia; order Anura; family Bombinatoridae; genus Bombina; species Bombina bombina. The sequence continues at coordinate 769,552,268 of NC_069504.1, read as the reverse complement.
TGCACATGCGCACATCAAGGTAGCAAATCTCAACGAGGTAGCAAGTTTCAGCAGAACACCGGCATCAGCGTAACATCTAGGACGGCATGTGTTGTTTACACAGTGTGAGGATAATACCAGGGAGCGTTTCTGAAAAGCAAGGAGAGATTTCAGCGGGATACTCCATAAGAGTTATATCCTGGATTAGAGGATAATGGTTGGAACCCCACGGACGGTCACCCTTACACTGTATTGTGTTTTATCTACACCTCATATGTTGTGAGGTTTTGTTTGTGAGTGATTTACTTAGCATGTTAAATTGGTGTTTATAATACTACACTCTGCACTCTCTTTTTCATTTGTCTGATTGGTTGGTCAACATTCTTTTAGTGCCTGAGCGAATATTGACCAATTAGCAGCTAAGTACGTTCTCAAATTGGCACCTGTGAGCGTTTTTATATTTGTCAATCTAAGTGTTAAAAAAGGCAGACTTGTTTAAAGTCTTTATGGAATGTTGGGGCTTTGCGGGGCTGTCAAGCATACCACTGACTTTTATGTGACTTTAAATACTAAAAAAGTTTTCCTAAACAGTTTTTATATGCTTTGGTGTCACACCAAGTTTCTTTTGTCACTTACCTTTTTCTTGTTCCTTATTCACTCTAACAATCTTCTATTGTTTATAAATTGTTTGTCTCTATCAGATTAAGAGTGGAGAAAATGCAGCTAATATTGCAGGGGAGCTAGCCCGTCACACTCGCGGACAGATCTATGCGGGAGATGTCACCTCATCTGTGCGCCTTTTGGATCAGCTTCTAGATATTCTGGATGCTCAACTACAAATGCTAAGACCTGTGGAGAGAGAGAGTGCCGGCAAGAATTACAACAAGGTGATGTTTAACATTAATATATGATTTTTTATAAAATAGCGGTAAATTTACGAAAGTGCGAGCGGACATGATACGATGTAGCGCATCATGTCCACTGCACATCGATAAATTCTTGTGAACTGCTGGTGCAATACTGCCCCCTGCAGATTTGCGGCCAGCAGGGGGTGTCAATCAACCCGATCGTATTCGATCGGGTTGATTTCTGTCTGCCGCCACAGAGCAGGCGGACAGGTTATTGATAAATTGACCCCATAGGGCTCGATTTATCAAGTGTCGAGCGGACATGATTCGCTATAGCCAGTTATGTCTGCTGGACATCTCTAAATGTAGTCAGCATATATGTCCGCATTTATCATTGCACAAGCATTTCACTAGAAATGCTTGTGCAATGCCGCCCCCTGCTCTCTGGCGGCCAAACAAACCTCTAGCAGGGGCTGTCAATCATCCCGATTGTATAAAATTGGGATGATTTCAATCTGCCACCTTTTAAGTGTCGGAAAAGTTAAGGATAAGTGGTCTTATGACCGTTGCTTCTTAATTTAAGCTTCAGGCAAGTCTTTGATGACAATCTTAACCCTATCTCAGTTTAATATCCTTTTTTATTAGTTCAATCAGTATTCCAGTTCTACCAGATATTATTCTGTTAACATCTTAGCTAAGCTGTCTGCAAACTAGGTACCACCCCAGATGTTTCTGAACTACATTTCCTATGATACACAGACAGCCTAAAGAGTGTCTGAGCATCATGGGAAATGTAGTTCCAAAACATCTGCCAAGGTTAATGACACCTGCCTTAAATAGAGATAATTAATAAGTACTACATCTGTACTTTCTACTTCTGACAATGGTACGAGAAACAGAGTGACTTTATTGTATTATTTTTTAACAAACCAATCACAAAGTGACAAGTCATCATAAGCTGATATTTTGTTTATAATGTATATAAGACTAATTGCAGTGCCACGTTTTAGTAGACTTAGTGAATATATATTGTATACAGCAAGGGCATAGCAAGTTGTGATTGTTAACCCATTTCTTATCAGAACAGTCAATTAAAAAATAATAATATAAAGGCATTGATAATAGATAGGAATAGGTATTTTTACTTTCTATTATACATATTTCTCATCAGATTCATAAACGCACCTAATAAAAAGACAGTCACTTAGTTATGAGTCTAATGCCTATAGCAGGGAAGCCAAAACATTTTGTTGTTGTATGGAGGTCCATACACGATCACACGTGCAAACACAATCACATATTCTCATTAGTGCTAACCCGACATGAAATTATGAATATTTCATATTCCAATGTTCTTTACATAACTAAATATGTTCTATTTATATATAAATAAATATTTCTACATATATCTGATGTTTTTAAGGTACAATATATATTTATACATATATATATATATATATATATATATAATTACATATAGGTATAGATGTATACAGATATAAAGGTATATTGGAATATCTATAAAAACTTAGAACATATTCTGCTACGTGCAAAACATAGGAATGGGAAATATTTACAGTAAATACATAGTTAAAACCTGTATTAAAAATTAATATTGCATTAATACTGTATGTTTTTACATGTTTTCATCTACTTAACGACAAAGGGCTCCAATGCTCCTATATATATATATATATATATATATATATATATATATATATATATATATATATGTCTGTATATGTATACATATATACTGATATGCTTATATGTGTATATATGTCTGTAAATACATATACACATATATAAATACATATATACATATATATATATATATATATATATATCTTCAGATATGTATATGTATGTATACGGTTTTTTTTCTTCTAACACCTGAGATCTTATATCTTTGAGCACTTGTGTTATTATAAGTGTAACTGTACTTTGTAACGTATTTTTTATGTGTTTTGTGCAATTTTTTGTTTCCGCGAAACAGTTAACCCCCAGCTCAAAGGATGGGGTAATGATTCTAGCGTAAATCGCGATTGTGCTCACACGCTCACATCGCATTTACTTTTTGACCTTTCTATCCCTTTAATGCAATATACGTTTATTCGTATGTAGTAAAACAACTTTGCAATATACTTTCATTATTTATATATGTATATAATACATATACAGGGAGTGCAGAATTATTAGGCAAATGAGTATTTTGACCACATCATCCTCTTTATGCATGTTGTCTTACTCCAAGCTGTATAGGCTCGAAAGCCTACTACCAATTAAGCATATTAGGTGATGTGCATCTCTGTAATGAGAAGGGGTGTGGTCTAATGACATCAACACCCTATATCAGGTGTGCATAATTATTAGGCAACTTCCTTTCATTTGGCAAAATGGGTCAAAAGAAGGATTTGACAGGCTCAGAAAAGTAAAAAATAGTGAGATATCTTGCAGAGGGATGCAGCACTCTTAAAATGGCAAAGCTTCTGAAGCGTGATCATCGAACAATCAAGCGTTTCATTCAAAATAGTCAACAGGGTCGCAAGAAGCGTGTGGAAAAACCAAGGCACAAAATAACTGCCCATGAACTGAGAAAAGTCAAGCGTGCAGCTGCCAAGATGCCACTTGCCACCAGTTTGGCCATATTTCAGAGCTGCAACATCACTGGAGTGCCCAAAAGCACAAGGTGTGCAATACTCAGAGACGTGGCCAAGGTAAGAAAGGCTGAAAGACGACCACCACTGAACAAGACACACAAGCTGAAACGTCAAGACTGGGCCAAGAAATATCTCAAGACTGATTTTTCTAAGGTTTTATGGACTGATGAAATGAGAGTGAGTCTTGGGCCAGATGGATGGGCCCGTGGCTGGATTGGTAAAGGGCAGAGAGCTCCAGTCCGACTCAGACGCCAGCAAGGTGGAGGTGGAGTACTGGTTTGGGCTGGTATCATCAAAGATGAGCTTGTGGGGCCTTTTCGGGTTGAGGATGGAGTCAAGCTCAACTCCCAGTCCTACTGCCAGTTTCTGGAAGACACCTTCTTCAAGCAGTGGTACAGGAAGAAGTCTGCATCCTTCAAGAAAAACATGATTTTCATGCAGGACAATGCTCCATCACACGCGTCCAAGTACTCCACAGCGTGGCTGGCAAGAAAGGGTATAAAAGAAGAAAATCTAATGACATGGCCTCCTTGTTCACCTGATCTGAACCCCTTTGAGAACCTGTGGTCCATCATCAAATGTGAGATTTACAAGGAGGGAAAACAGTACACCTCTCTGAATAGTGTCTGGGAGGCTGTGGTTGCTGCTGCACGCAATGTTGATGGTGAACAGATCAAAACACTGACAGAATCCATGGATGGCAGGCTTTTGAGTGTCCTTGCAAAGAAAGGTGGCTATATTGGTCACTGATTTGTTTTTGTTTTGTTTTTGAATGTCAGAAATGTATATTTGTGAATGTTGAGATGTTATATTGGTTTCACTGGTAAAAATAAATAATTGAAATGGGTATATATTTGTTTTTTGTTAAGTTGCCTAATAATTATGCACAGTAATAGTCACCTGCACACACAGATATCCCCCTAAAATAGCTATAACTAAAAACAAACTAAAAACTACTTCCAAAACTATTCAGCTTTGATATTAATGAGTTTTTTGGGTTCATTGAGAACATGGTTGTTGTTCAATAATAAAAATAATCCTCAAAAATACAACTTGCCTAATAATTCTACACTCCCTGTATAGATTACTCTCAGACTAATATTTGCTCTAAATACACCAGTCTATCAATGATTTATTTAGTGTTTAATGCCCCTTTAAGTTCCAAAATGGCACCCACAATTAGAGGGAGGTGGATGAAATTTATTTAGTCTTAATGTCATCTTAGATTTTACTTTCTTACCTCTACTTATTTGTACATGGAGTATTCTATATATTATTCTACACTAAATAATCCTAGCATTATATATTTTTTTCTATCTATGGTTGCTGTATGTTAAAGGGACAAGTCAAAATTAAACTCATGATTTAGATCTGCAATTTTAAACAACTTCCCTATTTACTTTTATCATCAAATTTGATTTATTCTCTTGGTATTCTTTGTTGAAAGCTAAACCTAAGTAGGCTCATAAACTATTTTTAAACTGTTTAAGGCCGCCTCTTATCTCAGTGTATTTGGACAGTTTTCCACAGTTAGGACAGCGCTAGTTCATGGGTGTCGTATAGGTAACATTGTGCTCACTCCCGAGGAGTTAGTATTAGCACTGATTGGCTAAAATGCAAGTCTGTCAAAAGAACTGAGATAAGGTGGCTGTCTGCAGAGGCTTAGATTCAAGGTAATCACAGAGGTAAAAAGTGTATTAATATAACAGTATTGGTTATGCAATAAAAATGTTCAATGTAATTCATTATTGTATTATATTATATACTAGCAGGATTTCATTGTGTAACAAGGCAGATGTAGTTTATTGTAAGAAAAAAAAAAATCATGTGATCAAACTACACATATTATGAAGAGCTATATATTACCATATTAAGCTACCACTGAGAAACCCAAGCACAGTGTATAGTTAGTTTTCCATGCTCTACAAACTAACGCAACATATTGTTTCCCAAGCCTGTACAAATTGCCTTAACATAATACTACCCCCTTGAGAGATTTGTGAATGCGTATTTACATATATACATTGTAATCACATTTAGATGGAAGGAGATCTCAGAGGGATAGTCTATATAATGGAAGATCAAATTGATTTTGTTAGGGAAAAAAAAAACACTCAGATATGTGTATTTTCTTATATGAATTGTATATTAACAGATGGAAGAAAAAGAACAATTCCATACCAATAGGACAGTAATAAATTAAGATTAATTGTCACTTATTTTTCTATTACAGATGCATAAAAGAGAGAGGACTTGCAAAGACTACATTAAGGTACCAGCAAAATAAATCAAGTTCTGTTCGCATCAACGTTAGTGTATTCTGTTGTCACAAGTGCTCGTAAAGAATGTAATGCCGCATGTGCATTTAACTGTAAAGCATGTTGATGAAAATCCTATTTAGGGCTAGGTTACAATTGGTGCGCTATTTAGCGATTCAGCTTGAGCGTAAACTTTGCTATAAGTAATCTTTTTGCATGCGCAAGTTAGCACGCTTATTACAAGTTGAAAGTAAAAAAAACCTGACATGTGCTAACTGAAGTACATCGGAAATTGTGACCGTACTAAGTTTTTCTCTTCATAGACTTAAATTATTAGTATTTCACAATCCAAATTTTATTTTTATTTTAAATACATATTTTTAGATATAATATACCTATACCTGTATATCTATTCCTAAAGATATATAGGTATAGATATATTTTACATTAACATTATCACACATATAAATATATTTAATAAAAACAAAATAAAAACAAAATGATGTGAAGAATATAGGAATGTAAAACATGCTTCTGGTTTTGCGCTTTAGGTCTAACATGGTGTTGGGATAGCACACATGAAAAATTAGTTATTTTAAGGCGCGTTATGGAAACAGTAAATATAAAATATTACAAAATATTAATAATAATTATTCAAAATATTATAGATGTTCTAAAAATGTTTTAAACAAGCCATTATATATATATATATTGTTTACAGTATCTATAATTTTTAATAATTATAATTTTATATTTAATATTTCAATAACGTGCCTTAAGATAATTAATTCTTCATGTGTGCTAACCCAACACTGCGTTAGACCTAAATCGTGCAACCCGAAGCGCGTTACACATATTTTACATTCCAATGTTCTTCACATAGAAAAAAGTTTTATATTATTAAATATATATTTCTATATATATATGTGATAATGTCAATGTAAAATATATATATATATATATATATATATATATATATATATATATATATATATATATATCTATAGGAATAAATATATATAAAAATATGTATTTAAAATGAAAATAAAAAATTTCTGTACGTGAAGAACACAGTAAAAATATTATTAAATATTATTATAGAATTATTATTTAGACACATATATGCATTATAGCTCTTTGTAGTCAAATACATATAGCTTTGAATACTTATAAAATATTGTTAATAATATTTATGTGAATAATTGATTGAGTTTATATGAGTGCAACTGTATATTTTAATGTATTTATGTTGTTTTTTTTTATCCCTAACCTTTTACGTGAGGTTTTCAGTCACGCTAACTTGATGCACTCAAGTGAACGCATTTACTTTCAACTTGTAACATGCGCGCAAATTAACTCCCCCACGATATTCTTATATTACTCACACGCTAACGTAAGTGCACCTCGTAATCTAGCCCTTACCTATTAGTTCTACCAACAGCAATGTTGTGCGCAAATAGTAAAATCACATGATGGGTACAGTCAGTAGTCTATTATGTATGGCTTTTGTCATTACTTATGATACTGACAATATAGCACATTATGGGATTTCTTGCTTTAGTATAAATGGTGTTGGGTTATATGGATAATAATGTTTCACATATAATCTTGTCCTAAAGTGGCAGTACAAACAATAATTCAATTGGACCTGTAAAGATTGACTGTCCAACTGACTCTTGGCTGCTGTGACTTGGGTTTAAGTTAATTGATTCTTTCATCTGTTTTTAAAACTGAACCACCTTTACCTGAATTTTAAAACAGCTTGATCTACCTCCTACGGGAGTTGTTTAAACTCTTAAGTGTTTGTTTTTGTAAAGGCAATTAGAAAAAAAAGCTAAAGTCAGGTATTGGAAATTGCTAACATGCCACCTGCTGGTCGGACTGAAATAAAATATTGGCAGGTGCAGTGTATGTGACTTCCATTACTTTAAGTTTAAAGTACGCTAGATTTTACATGTTGTTTATTTATGAATAGTTGACTTGCTATATTTCTAACAGGTTGTATTTTTTGTGTGTGAATAATTCCCTTTGGCTATACAAATAACTTGTAAAGGGTGACTTTATAAATGACTTGAATTTACCTACGTCAGTTCATGATTGGTGCATATTTGTATTGTTATGAGTAGACCCCATAAGTTTCTTCTATGGCCCTAGCCAAATTAGATTATAATGGCTATATATGGTCTTAATCTCTTAGCATGATCAAAAGTTAAATTCTTGAGTCTGTTTCACAGTGTAATAGATGTTAGAAATATTTTCTTGGAAACAAATCTCTCTCATTTCCCAAGAGATTATTAATACAAATAAGTAATACAAATTCCCATTTATTCAGAGAAGATTATTTATGAAAACATGCAATACTCTAGAAACTAAAAACAAGGCTTCCTAATCGTCATATTTAAGCTTGTATACCCCTGGCGCAGTAATACTGTGTGTGTTTCAAGGACAATCATCTTGTTTGTTGTCTAATGCAACAAACAATACTTTAGACCTTTTGGCTTGATTTAACCTTGTCTGGCCAGCTTCAAGGCAAATGGGCTTATTTGTTCAATGCTGCTCCCTGCTTGCACGTGAGAAATCTCGCGCAAGAGGTGGCTGTCAATCATCCCATTCCAAATGGATCGAGATGATTGCCAAACGCCACCTAAACTGTCACGGAGAGGTTAAGTAGCAGTAGTCTAAAGACCGCTGCTACTTTACCAGCCTTTCAGGTTCGCTCAGAGCAACCCTGAAACACTGGGTGTCTGAAGCTTCTATCTCAGTTTGGAAAAAGGAGCCCAAAAATATAGTTTAAAGGAACATGCAACCCAACATTTTTCTTTTTATGTTTCAGATAGCACATATATAATTTTTTAACAACTTTCCAATTTACTTCAAATTTGCTTCATTCACATGGCATCCTTTGTTGAAGGAGCAGCAATGCACTACTGGAAGATAGCTGAACACATTTGGGGAGTCAATGACAAGAGGCATATATGTGCCGCCACCAATCAGCAGCTAGCCCCCAGCAGTGCATTGCTGCTCCTGAGCCCACCTAGGTATGCTTTTCAACAAAGGATATCAAGAGAACAAAACAACGTCAATAACAGATGTAAAGTAGGAAGTTGCTTCAAATGAAATGCTCTCTCTGAATCATGAAAGCATAAGTTTGACTTAGCTGTTTCTTTAAAGGAGATAATTAAGAGAGGTGATATGATAGAAACCTTTGGATATGTTAAGAGATTTAATAAAGCTTATCTTAGAAGTATTTCACTAAAAGGGCAACACCAGACCAAGGGGTCATGATTTCAAGGTAAAGGATAGTAGGTTCAGGAGTAATCTGTGAGTGCACTTATTTACAATAAAGGGTGGAATATGCCTACGGGCATGAAACGCGTGGGAGTTTGGTATGTTACCTGTCATGATTTACCCTGTTCATGTTTTTAATTTTTACATTTAAATAAAGGACTTAACCCCTTAGTGACCAGAGCACTTTTCCATTTTCTGTCCGTTTGGGACCAAGGCTATTTTTACATTTTTGCGGTGTTTGTGTTTAGCTGTAATTTTCTTCTTACTCATTTACTGTACCCACACATATTATATACCGTTTTTCTCGCCATTAAATGGACTTTCTAAAGATACCATTATTTTCATCATATCTTATAATTTACTATAAAAAAAATGATAAAATATGAGGAAAAATGGAAAAAAACACACTTTTTCTAACTTTGACCCCCAAAATCTGTTACATATCTAAAACCACCAAAAAACACCCATGCTAAATAGTTTCTAAATTTTGTCCTGAGTTTAGAAATACCCAATGTTTACATGTTCTTTGCTTTTTTTGCAAGTTATAGGGCCATAAATATAAGTAGCACTTTGCTATTTCCAAACCATTTTTTTCCAAAATTAGCGCTAGTTACATTAGAACACTGATATCTTTCAGGAATCCCTGAATATCCCTTGACATGTATATATTTTTTTTTTGTAGACATCCCAAAGTATTGATCTAGGCCAATTTTGGTATATTTCATACCACCATTTCACCGCCAAATGCGGTCAAATACAAAAAATTGTTCACTTTTTCACAAATTTTTTCACAAACTTTAGGTTTCTCACTGAAATCATTTACAAACAACTTGTGCAATTATGGCATAAATGGTTGTAAATTCTTCTCTGGGATCCCCTTTGTTCAGAAATAGCACACATATATGGCTTTGGCGTTGCTTTTTGGTAATTAGAAGGCCGCTAAATGCCACTGCGCACCACAAGTGTATCATGCCCAGCAGTTAAGGGGTTAATTAGGGAGCTTTTAGGGAGCTTGTAGGGTTAATTTTAGCTTTAGTGTAGTGTAGTAGACAACCCCAAGTATTGATCTAGGCACATTTTGGTATATTTCATGCCACCATTTCACCGCCAAATGCGATCAAATTAAAAAAAACGTAAAATTTTTCACAATTTTAGGTTTCTCACTGAAATCATTTACAAACAGCTTGTGCAATTATGGCACAAATGGTTGTAAATGCTTGTCTGGGATCCCCTTTGTTCAGAAATAGCAGACATATATGACTTTGGCGTTGCTTTCTGGTAATTAGAAGGCCACTAAATCCTGTTGCGCCTCACACGTGTATTATGGCTAGCAGTGAAAGGGTTAATTAGGGAGTTTGTAGTGAGCTTGCAGGGTTAATTTTAGCTTTAGTGTAGAGATCAGCCTCCCATCTGACACATCCCACCCCCTGATCCCTCCCAAACAGCTCCATTCCCTCCCCCACCCCACAATTGTCCCCGCCATCTTAAGTACTGGCAGAAAGTCTGCCAGTACTAAAATAAAAGGGTTTTTAAAAAAAAATGAATTTTTTTTAGCATATTTACATATGCTACTGTGTAGGATCCCCCCCTTAGCCCCCAACCTCCCTGATCCCCCCCAAAACCGCTCTCTAACCCTCCCCTCTGCCTTATTGGGGGCCATCTTGGGTACTGGCAGCTGTCAGTACACAGTTTACAATAAAAAATGCTTTTTTTTTGTTTTTTTTTCTGTAGTGTAGCTCCCCCCCCCCACCCCCCACAGACTAACCCCCACCACCTTGCTTATTGTTTAAAATTTTATTTTTGATATATTTTTTATTTCCCATTTTCTGTAGTGTAGCGGTTCCCACCCGCTCCCTCCCCCGGCCCGCCCCCCGCCCCCACCCTCCCGTGCACGCGCGCGCGCCCGTCCCCAGCCACCCCCGCCCACGATCCCGCCCCCCCTTCACATCCACATGGCCATCGATGGCCGCCACCCGCCTCCCGGTCCGGCTCCCACCCACCAACGCAGGTAGCCACCGATCTCCGGTGCAGAGAGGGCCACAGAGTGGCTCTCTCTGCACTGGATGACTTAAAAACGTTATTGCAGGATGCCTCCATATCGAGGCATCACTGCAATAACCGGAAAGCAGCTGGAAGCGAGCAGGATCGCTTCCAGCTGCTTTCCACACTGAGGACGTGCAGGGTACGTTCTCAGGCATTAACTGCCTTTTTTCTGAGGACGTACCCTGCACGTCCTCAGTCGTTAAGGGGTTAAACAGTTTACATCTCTTGGTTCGTTGGATACAACTTTGTTGCTGTGTGGAGTATGCATAAGATTAATTAAGCTTATACATCAGAAGGCAAAATGGGCAGACTTTGTGGGCTGTCTGGTTCTTATGTGCTGTCAAAAACTTTGTTTCTATGTTTAATTATTGTGTCCTAAATATTGTTATGGTCACTAGCAGTGTTCCCTCTAAGACCAATTTTTTATGCATCCCAGCAGTAAAACAGTTAATTAGAGCAATTAGTAAACACTACACAAAGCAGACTACAACACACTACACAATGCAGACTGCAAGGTGTGGTTCCATTATTAACTGTTTCAGTGCTGGGCCGCACACAAAACTGGTCTTAGAGGGAACACTGGTCACTAGTAACTAAAATGTCTATCTATATTTAATATTTATGTGCCACAAGTGGTCAGCTGACAATTTTCTCCTCATATGTTTCATATCCGCTGGTGACACAAATGCACAATAATAATTCTGTCTCTAATATACTGTTCTTGCCTCAAAGGCGGTGGTGGAAACTGTAGATAACCTTTTGCGTCCAGATGCTCTACCTTCATGGAGGGACATGAATGTGACTGAGCAGGAACACGCTGCTACCATGTTACTTGACATTTTAGAGGAAGGTGCCTTCCTATTGGCTGACAATGTCAAGGAGCCTGCTCGTTTTCAGACTGCAAAGACTAATGTGGGTGAGTGATCTTTAAAAAAAAAAATACAAAAATAGCTTTAGATTTGTGCAGGCAACTGAGTCTAAAGTTGGTGTATATTAGTTTAAATTAACCCTTTGAGTGCTAAGCACTTTCCCACCTGGGTGCTAAGGTTTTTTTTTTTATTTTATATTTTTAAAAATATTTTATTTTAAATTTTTTATTTATTTCAGATCCCCAAGACTTACACTACTGGAAAGGTTAGGCGATTACCTTTCCAACGGTGGGTCTTGGGGGTCTGTAGCTGCTTAGATGCCTGAGATACAGGCTTCTAAGCAGCATGCCCCCTGCTCCTATATTTAACATTGTTAATATTAAATAAAGTTGCGCGGTAACGTCATTGCGCGTAAGGTCACCGTGCGTAACGTGAAGCCCCGGCGATGCCTGTCACTATGCAGGCCCGAGGTAGGAGCCGGTGGGAGCCCCCAGATCTCCCTCAAAGTGGGAGAGTGCTAGTGACGGCTCTGAGCCGTCATTAGCACCTGACTGAGACAATTTGTGACGGCTCAGAGCCGTCATTAGCACTAAAGGGGTTAATAAAAAAAAATATTTAAATTATGGCGGCGATAAAAGCATGAGATTAAAATCCTCCAATTCATAAAAGTATAATCAACAGACATTATTGTATAGGCAATTAGCACATCTAGGCAAGTATCCCTGCTTGCCTCTACTCAGAAATACTCCATAAAGTGTTATTTTGCCCTGGAATGATCTTTATTAAGTAGCAATCAAAACATATATTCTGCTGATGAGTTCTAATAAGAACAAAACAACTGTCCAGAAGTGGTTTTGTATTTGTTGCACTTACTCCATTAGGGAACTGCTGTGTTTTACTCAGTATTAGAAGCAAAAAGCCTGAGATGTTGCATATCTAATTTGAATACTTTACCCAGAATCCTCTGATGCATTGGTAACTGTTTTTGGAGTATTTCTGAGTAGAGGCAAGCGGAGATACTTGCCTAGATGTGCTAATTGCCTATTCAATAATTTCTAATGATTTAAATTAACAGAAAGAAAATAAGAAATTAAGTCCAAAAATCTCCTGCACCTCCAGACTTAATAACAGCAGAATATGTTAAAATAAAAATCATTCATTTATTAATCATTTAGTTTAAAAACATTAGAACCCCAAGTAAAAAACAAGCAACAAGACAATCCAGCGCGGCGCAGTCATGATATAATCCTAGCCACAAGCATTTTGAGCTGCCCTTGTTCACTGGCTTGTTACAACTAGGGATGGGCGAATGTGTTTATATCCGAATTCGAATGTTAGAACGAATGTTATTCTAGAAATTCGATTTACATAATAGAATGTTGAAAAGAACGAATATTCTTAAAAATTCGATTTTTGAATGTTATTTACAGTTTTCGAATGTCACATTCGAATTCGAATGTCACATTCGAATTCGAATGTCACATTCGAATATCACATTCGAATGTTACATTCGAATATCACATTCGAATTAGAATATTACATTTATAAAACACAATTGTAGACTAGAAACACTATTTCGAATGTCACATTCAATAAACATTCGAAATTCGATTCAAACGAACAAATGTATCAAAATTCGTTTTAAATTTTTAGAAACATTCGCCCATCCCTAGTTACAACCAGGACCTACCCTAGAATTTAACCATGTTATCTGTACAGCACTGAGCCTTTGGCTGCCAGAGTGAGTTACAGAGTATTGCATATTAGTGTGTTTTAGCCTCTTTGGAATACAACGGAATACAGAAGTTTATGTTTCCATGATAACTATTTTTACATTCAAAAATGGTGTTCCTCTTTAAAAGCAATTTTTGACAAAGCTTTTAAAAAGCTTACATTTATAGCTCAATAAGGAAGTTCAGGAATAGACAATGTAATAAGCCCTGCCATAGACTATGTTTATTTCCTGTAACAAGAAGGACATTTTGAGCATTCGTAAATACATTTTTAATAGATTTATTACTCTGTGTCAACATAGTATAGTAATACAACAAGGTAATATAACATTTTATGACTGCTAAGTTCTTCCTGCTTCTTGGACAACACAAACAGGACATAGCAAATGTAGGTGTGTGGATGGATAGCTGCTAGACTGGGAAATGAGTATATCTGAGATACCGAATGCAATGAATTTGAATTAATTATCTTTCACTGTTTCTATTCCTTTATCAAATTCTTCAAAATATATCTGTTACTCTTTTTTTCTTGATCCTAATTTCTCCTCCTACATGCTTTATTTTCCTTAATATTTTCCCTTTATTAATTCTGTTCTCCATATTCTTTCCTGCCATTTTTAATTTGTTAATTCGTTCTCTCTTTTCCACTTTATTCTGTACAATGCACTCTGTTTCTCAACACATGTGGTGGTCTATTTATATATGTGCGGACAGACATGATCCACTATAGCGAACCATGTCCGCCGCACATTGATAAATGCCGACAACATACGCTGTCAGCATTTATCATTGCACCAGCAGTTCTTGTGAACTGCTGGTGCAATACCGCCCCCTGTAGATTCGCGGCCAATCAGTTGCTAGCAGGGGGTGTTAATCTGCCCGATTGTACATGATTGGGCGCATTGCTATACGCCGTCTCAGAGGTGGCGTATGAGTTTAGGAGCAGCGGTCTTAAGACCGCTGCTTCTTAACTCCTGTTTCCGGCTAGCCTGAAGGCTCGCGCGGAAACAAGGGGGAACAGGGGCCATTTGGCCTATGTTAAATAGACCCCATGGTCTCTTCCTTGCCCCCCCCCCCCCTTTAATTTTATACCCTACACTATGGACCACACTTATTAAATACCTGAAGGACAAGGTTTTCATCGGCGAACTTTGTTTGCCCTGGTGTCTGGCATCTTCTGCCAGTAGTTATCATTGAGCAAGCAATGGCACCCCCGCCAATTGCACAAGAGCAGGGCTTGTTTAATCAACCCAATCGACCAGTTTGATTTAACTCTGTGTGGAGATGCTAAGTAGCAGCAGTCTTGAGACCTCAGCTACTTAACTAGCTTTTCAGGTCTGCTCATCTGAGCAACGTGTGCAATTTGTATATATCCCTGCACTCTCTCCTTTTGTTCACTCTTTATTACCATATATGCTGTCTCTCACATCATCTTCTCACCTTTCTGTCTCTGCTAACTTCTCCATCTATGCTGTATATCACCACATGCTTCTCTTCTTCTGCTGTATCACCAATATGTTCACTCTATTTCGGTTCTCTCTAGTCCCCATTTGCTATTGCTTTTTCTTCTGATGTTCTCACTCTTTGTTTTATCTTTACCCAGTGTTGGAGGTCTCAGTAGTAAACACTGAAGGTCTGGTCACTGAACTGATATTCCCTCAGGACAATCTCAGTCTCAGCTCCATCCAATTGTCTGCCAATTCCATCAAACAGAACAGCCGCAATGGTGAGATGTTTTATCTGTCTATATTTTATGTATATCATCTCTGATATATATTGTATGTGTTTTATACATCTGTATATATTCTCTCTCTACATAACAAGGCATATTTCTCAATATGCAGCATGTAAAATAATCCTAAAAATTCTATGGTATGTCTTTATTAATTTTCCATTCAAACTTTACTTGTATGCTTATAGTTGTTTCAAGTTATTTATTTAGGAATAATCCCAGGTGTAAATGGACATATAGGAGCAATAATAGCTTAGAACCTGCAATGCATTAATGGTCTGGAGGTCAACACGGCTGCTGACCCAATCAGGAGCAGCATATATGCGTAGCTTCTAATCATCAGTTGCTTTCAGGACCCAGAGCAGATTTAATTATGCCTTTAATCCCCTTGTAAGGGTTAAACATATTGTACTGTTCAAATAGCAGGACAATCATAAAATGCTTTAAATTAGAGTTTTTATTATTATTTTTCATTTATGTACCTTTAACAAATGATGATAAGTGGCTGTGCATGTAGTTATTGGCTTTCTACCTAGACTAACATAGGTTCTAGACCCTGATACCAGGTTCTGTCCTTTATTAGTTCCATAAACCAAAATATCACAAGACAATGATTTGGGTAGTAAGTAGCTTACTGGCCAAAATGTGTTGGATGATTTACTTTATAAACCTACTAAAGGACTGAAATTGAATTAACTGGTAGTGTGTTGCTACTTCTATCAGATCTATTAATGTTGTGTGAATTTTAGTGCACAGCTCTGTGTAAGTGTACATGGTTAGTTCCAAAAAGAATGCAATGCCTACAAGCAAAATAATTTAATTATGTTAGTCTTTACAGCTCAATTGCTTTTCGCTGTAATAACTAATATTTTATGGTATGTACATATAGTCATATTTTTCTTAAATTTCTAAGCTTGCTTGAAAAACAAGTTGATTCAGTAAATATGTTTTTGGATAGGGTTCGCTTTTATTATCTAGAATATTATTATTATTATAAGGTATTTGTAGAGCGCTAACAGGTTCAGCAGCGATATGATCATAGGTGGTATATAAAAACAATTACAGGGATCAAATGGGTAGAGGGTCTTGCCTCTGCAAAAGTTGCACTGTTGTAGTCGGCTCTTATGAAGGTGGACTACAAAAAAGTGGGCTCATAGGCTTACATGCTGGCAGAGGCTGTCATTATGGATTGTAAAGGAGCTAGCTGGCAGCTAGGGAGACCAGAGAGGATGGAGTTGCAGTAGTCGAGGCGGGAAAGGATGAGAGAGTGGATTCAAATCTTAGTTCTGTCTTGTGTAAGGAAATGTTTGATTTTAGCGATGTTTTTAAGGTGGAAGCGGCAGGCTTTAGCCAAGGACTGAATGTGAGGAGTGAAAGAAAGATCTGAGTCAAGTGTGACCCCAAGACATCGGGCATGTGAGGTTGGGGTAATAATGGAGTTATCAACAGTTATAGAGACATGGGGTGTGGAGATTTTGGAAGAAGGGGGGAAAATAATGAGCTCAGTTTTGGAGAGATTTAGCTTGAGGTAGTGAGAGGACATCCAAGATGAGATATGAGAGAGACAGTTAGTTAAACGGGTTAGCAAGGAAGAAGATAGTTCTGGTACAGAAAGGTAGATTTGGGTATTGTTGGCATACAGAGGATAGTGAAACCCGTGGGAGTTTATTAAGGAACCTAATGAGGATGTGTAGATTGAGAAGAGAAGGGGACCGAGGACAGAGCCTTGTGGTACCCCAACAGAACCAGAGAAGGCTACACTAAAGGTACGGTTAGACAGATAGGAAGAGAACCAAGAGAGAGCCGTGCCGCAGATGCCGAAGGATTGGAGGGTATGGAGCAAGAGAGGGTGGTCGACAGTATCAAAGGCTGCAGACAGATCAAGGAGGATAAGTAGAGAGAAGTGACCTTTGGATTTTGCTGTAAGTAGGTCGTTGGTAATCTTAACAATTGCTGTCTCTGTTGAGTGAAGGGGGCGAAATCCAGATTGCAGTGGATCAAGGAAGGAGTTTAATGTAAGGAAATGGGATAGACGTGCATATACTAGCTTTTAAATAAGCTTTGAGGCAAGAGGGAGTAGGGAAATAGGGCGGTAGTTGGATGGGGAGGTTGGATCAAGAGAAGAATATATTATTATATTTATTTTGTTAAGTAATTCAGACGCATTTGTAGATTCTTTTGAGCGTCATATGCAATAAAAAAGTTCAGAATGTGTGACAAAGGAAATAATAATTCCAATTCTTTATTGTGTAATTACAGGGATTTTATTTTGCTATATCCTAAGATGTATCATTGTAAGTAGGCAGGGGTCCTCACTGTATACCCCAAGGAGCAATTCTGTAATTATTAAGGGTTATTAATGCAGTTTTTTTTTTCTCTGTAAACCCCAAGCAGTTTATATGTTATTATGAAGGATTTCCCACTATGTCTTCAAAGGGGTATTACTTAAATTATGGCAGGTAATGCTGAATATAACCCCTCTGTAAAACCCTAAGGAGTCTCCGTAATTATGAAAGATGTTTCTTTATATACCCTGTGGAGATCACTGTAATAATGGAAGTTGTCTTTCTGTGTATCCTGTGGAGATCTCTCTAATTATGCAAGGTGTATTTTTGTATACCCTGGAGAGATTTCTGTAATTATACAGGGTATATATTTGTATAGTTTAAGCCAAACATTCCAAAGCATCTAAGAATGTCAGAGAGTGGTAAGTCTGGCATTTCATGTTAAATATTGCTGCGTATATGATTGTCATTTAATACTGTTTATTTATTTATTATTTCAAAGTATAAATCATGTGAAACATTACATTTATCTAGTTATTAAATATTTACACAGAAGTAATACAGTATAACAGACAAAGCAAAATGACCTGCCCAAGGACTCAATATACTTTTCAAACCTTCAGCCTATAGGCTACTAATTGTCTACTCTCTGCTTAAACTTTATTGACTACTTAATCTCTTTAACACCCCAGAGATGCATTCTATACCCACATCTTTCATTCCATACCTTCCCCTAACAATTGCCTTGTAGAAAAAGCATTTTTCTTTCACTTTCAATTCCATCCACTGACAAATTTCACTATACACTCATGTGTTCAGTTTTTCTTACAATATTTTTGATGTACATAGTAGGGATGAGCAAATGTTTTGCAACTATCGAAAAATGAAACAAATTTTAACTAATTGGTTAGTTTGCTTTTAATTTTGAATGTTTGTACACAATTTTAAGATTCGTTTAATGTAATAGATTTTTCTAATGATTTATTTAAATGCAATATTCAATTACAATTTTTCTAATAATTTGATTTGCTTTATGCAGTATTTGAATTTGATAAATTTGAATTGATATATTTATAATAGTTTTTCTAATGCTCTCCTTAAATGTAATATTCAAATTATGCAATATTCGAAGTAGAAACATTTGAAATTCCCTACCACATGAACTATTGAACTTCTGAAAAGTAAAAGTAACATTTGAAACCCTTAAATAACATTTGATTACCGAATTTTAATGGATTTTTATTCTTATCAACATTCGATTTTTCAAAATAAATGTCCACGGGACTATTCCTTCTACCAAACTAATAACACTTTCAGCACATTCGCCCATACCTAGTACATAAGTGTTATTAATGGACAGGGCCGCAGTGGCACAGGGAGCAATAGGGAACAGTGGGGAGCACTTTTTACCAATTCATTTACTGCTCTTGCTCTGCAGCCATTAGCGAGTCAAACCCGGCAAAAAAAGTATTTCCTCAAGTTTAGAGTCCCGCGCTAACTGCCACTGCCTCTAACTATAGGGCTCTTGCCGACGCATTACTTAAAAAAAAAAAAAAAAAACTTTTTTGAAAACAATTAGAAGTGTTGCGCCGGCAAGAGAGCTAAAGTTAAAGGCAGTGCCAGTTAGCGCGGGACTCTAAACTTGAAGAAATACTTTTTTCTCCAACATTGGTGTGTCTGGTCCACGGCGTCATCCATAACTTGTGGGAATATTCTCTTCCCACAACAGGAAATGGCAAAGAGCACAGCAAAAGCTGTCCATATAGTCCCTCCTAGGCTCCGCCCACCCCAGTCATTCTCTTTGCCGCTGAACAAGCAGCATCTCCACGGAGATGGTGAAGAGTATATGGTGTTTAGTTGTAGTTTTTTATTCTACTATCAAGAGTTTGTTATTTTAAAATAGTGCTGGTATGTACTATTTACTCTGAAACAGAAAAGGATGAAGAGTTCTGTTTGTGAGAGGAGTATGATTTTAGCAGCAGTAACTAAAATCGTTTGCTGTTTCCACATAGGACTGTTGAGATGATATAACTTCAGTTGGGGGAAACAGTTGGCAGACTTTTCTGCTTAAGGTATGACTAGCCATATTTCTAACAAGACTGTGTAATGCTGGAAGGCTGTCATTTCCCCTCATGGGGACCGGTAAGCCATTTTCTTAGTCTCAAACAGAATAAAGGGCTTAATATGGGCTATAAAACTGGTAGACACTTTTATGGGCTAGATCGATTGCTTTATTTGGGCATTTTATACAGCTTGATGTTGAAATTCACACTTTTTAAACTTTGGGGAACGTTTTTTTACGTCAGGCACTGGTTTAGACACCTTCCCAGTCAGGAAGGGCCTTCTCTGTAGTAGGCAGAGCCTCATTTTCGCGCCATTACTGCGCAGTTACTTTTGAGAGCAGGACATGCAGCTGCATGTGTGTGGGTCTGAAAGTAGTTGAAAAGGTTCCTAGAAGGCTTCATTTGGTATCGTATACCCCCTGGGTTTGGTAAAGTCGCAGCAAAGGCTGTAGCTGGGACTGTAGAGGCTGTAGCTGGGACTGTAGAGGGGTTAAAACTGTAAATGGCTCCGGTTTCGTCATTTTAAGGGTTAAAGGTCTGAAATTTGGGGTGCAATGCTTTGAATGCTTTAAGACACTGTGGTTAAATTTGAACAATTCCTTCATAGTTTTTCACATATTCAGTATTAAAGTGTGCCCTGTTTAAAATTTAAAGAGACAGTAACGGTTTTGTTTTAAAACGGTTTTTGTACTTGATTGACAAGTTTAAGCCTGTTTAACATGTCTGTGCCTTCAGATAAACTATGTTCTGTATGTATGGAAGCCAATGTGTCTCCCCCTTCAAAATTGTGTGATAATTGTGTCATAGCGTCCAGACAAAGTAAGGACAGTACTGCCACAGATAGTAAAGTTGCCCAAGATGATTCATCAGATGAAGGGAGTAGACATAGTTCTACATCATCTCCTTCTGTGTCTACACCAGTTTTGCCCACGCAGGAGACCCCTAGTACTTCTAGCGCACCAATGCTTGTTACTATGCAACAATTGACGGCAGTAATGGATAACTCCATAGCAAATATTTTATCCAAAATGCCTGCATTTCAGAGAAAGCGCGATTGCTCTGTTTTAAACACTGTAGAGCAGGAGGGCGCTGATGATAATTGCTCTGTCATACCCTCACACCAATCTGAAGTGGCCATGAGGGAGGTTTTGTCAGATGGGGACATTTCTGATTCAGGTAGAATTTCTCAACAGGCAGAACCTGATGTTGTGACATTTAAATTTAAATTAGAGCATCTCTGCGCACTGCTTAAGGAGGTGCTATCTACTCTGGATGATTGTGACAACCTGGTCATTCCAGAAAAATTGTGCAAGATGGACAAGTTCCTAGAGGTTCCGGTGCACCCCAACGCTTTTCCTATACCCAAGCGGGTGGCGGACATAGTGAATAAGGAGTGGGAGTAGCCCGGCATACCTTTTGTCCCCCCTCCTATATTTAAGAAATTATTTCCTATGGTCGACCCCCAGAAAGGACTTATGGCAGACAGTCCCTAAGGTCGAGGGGGCAGTTTCTACACTAGCCAAGCGCACTACTATTCCTATTGAGGATAATT
The DNA here is from genome assembly GCF_027579735.1 of Bombina bombina. Classification (NCBI taxonomy): domain Eukaryota; kingdom Metazoa; phylum Chordata; class Amphibia; order Anura; family Bombinatoridae; genus Bombina; species Bombina bombina. Next base: position 769,530,958 of record NC_069504.1, on the reverse strand, counting down.
GTGCTTTCAAAGATCCTATGGATAAAAAATTGGAGGGTTTGCTTAAAAAGATTTTTGTACAGCAAGGTTACCACCTGCAACCTATTTTGTGCATTATTCCTGTCACTACAGCAGCGTGGTTCTGGTTCGAGGAACTAGAAAAGTTGCTTAGTAGAGAGACTCTGTATGAGGAGGTTATGGACAGAATTCACGCACTTAAGTTAGCTAATTCCTTTATTTTAGATGCCGCTTTGCAGTTAGCTAGATTAGCGGCGAAAAATTCAGGGTTTGTGGCGCGCAGAGCGCTCTGGCTAAAGTCTTGGTCCGCGGATGTATCTTCCAAAACAAAATTGCTTAATATCCCTTTCAAGGGTAAAACCCTTTTTGGGCCAGAATTGAAAGAGATTATCTCAGACATCACTGGGGGTGAGGGCCACGCCCTCCCACAAGATAGGCCTTTCAAGGCCAAGAATAAGTCTATTTTCGTTCCTTTCGCAATTTCAGGAACGGACCGGCCTCCAACTCTGCAGCCTCTAGACAAGAGGGTAATGCTTCACAAACCAAACCAGCTTGGAAACCGATGCAAGGCTGGAACAAGGGTAAGCAGGCCAAGAAGCCTGCTGCTGCTACCAAGACAGCATGAAGGAGTAGCCCCCGATCCGGGACCGGATCTAGTAGGGGGCAGACTCTCTCTCTTCGCTCAGGCTTGGGCAAGAGATTATCAGGATCCATGGGCACTAGAAATAGTTTCTCAGGGTTATCTTCTGGAATTCAAGGAACTACCCGCAAGGGGAAGGTTCCACATGTCTCACTTATCTTCAAACCAAATAAAGAGACAGGCATTCTTACATTGTGTAGAAGACCTGTTAAAAATGGGAGTGATACACCCAGTTCCAACCGTGGAACAAGGAATGGGGTTTTACTCAAATCTGTTTGTAGTTCCCAAAAAAGAGGGAACTTTCAGACCAATTCTGGATTTAAAGATCCTAAACAAATTTCTCAGAGTGCCATCGTTCAAAATGGAAACTATTCGAACGATTTTACCTACAATCCAGGAGGGTCAATTTATGACTACTGTGGATCTAAAGGATGCGTATCTACATATTCCTATCCACAAAGATCATCATCAGTTCCTAAGGTTCGCCTTTCTGGACAAACATTACCAGTTTGTGGCTCTCCCATTCGGGCTAGCCACTGCTCCAAGGATTTTCACAAAGGTACTCGGGTCCCTTCTAGCGGTTCTAAGACCAAGGGGCATTGCAGTGGCACCTTACTTGGACGACATTCTGATACAAGCGTCGTCTCTTTCAAAGGCAAAGGCTCACACAGACATCGTTCTGGCCTTTCTCAGATCTCACGGATGGAAAGTGAACATAGAAAAAAGTTCCCTGTCTCCGTCGACAAGAGTTCCTTTCTTGGGGACAATAATAGATTTTTTTAGAAATGAAGATTTTCCTGACAGATGTCAGAAAGTCGAAGCTTCTAAACGCTTGTCAAGTTCTTCACTCTGTTCCACGTCCTTCCATAGCTCAGTGCATGGAAGTAGTAGGGTTGATGGTTGCAGCAATGGACATAGTTCCATTTGCGCGAATTCATCTAAGACCATTACAACTGTGCATGCTGAAACAGTGGAATGGGGACTATACAGACTTGTCTCCAGTGATTCAAGTAGATCAGAAGACCAGAGACTCACTCCGTTGGTGGCTAACCCAGGATCACCTGTCCCAGGGAATGAGCTTCCGCAGACCAGAGTGGGTCATCGTCACGACCGACGCCAGTCTAGTGGGCTGGGGCGCGGTCTGGGACTCCCTGAAAGCTCAGGGGCTATGGTCTCGGGAAGAGTCTCTTCTCCCGATAAACATTCTGGAACTGAGAGCGATATTCAATACTCTCAGGGCTTGGCCTCAACTAGCAAAGGCCAGATTCATAAGATTCCAATCAGACAACATGACGACTGTTGCTTACATCAACCATCAGGGGGGAACAAGGAGTTCCCTGGCGATGAGAGAAGTGACGAAAATCATAAAATGGGCGGAGGATCACTCCTGCCACCTATCTGCGATCCACATCCCAGGAGTGGAAAACTGGGAGGCGGATTATCTGAGTCGTCAGACATTCCATCCGGGGGAGTGGGAACTCCACCCGGAGATATTTGCCCAGTTGACTCAATTATGGGGCATTCCAGACATGGATCTGATGGCGTCTCGTCAGAACTTCAAGGTTCCTTGCTACGGGTCCAGATCCAGGGATCCCAAGGCGACTCTAGTGGATGCATTAGTAGCGCCTTGGACCTTCAACCTAGCTTATGTGTTTCCACCGTTTCCTCTCATTCCCAGGCTGGTAGCCAGGATCAAGCAGGAGAGGGCCTCGGGGATCTTGATAGCTCCTGCGTGGCCACGCAGGACTTGGTATGCAGACCTGGTGAATATGTCATCGGCTCCACCATGGAAGCTACCTTTGAGACAGGATCTTCTAGTACAAGGTCCATTCGAACATCCAAATCTAGTTTCCCTCCAGCTGACGGCTTGGAAATTGAACGCTTGATTTTATCTAAGCGTGGGTTTTCGGATTCTGTAATAGATACTCTGGTACAAGCCAGAAAACCTGTAACTAGAAAAATTTACCATAAAATATGGAAAAGATATTTCTGTTGGTGTGAATCCAAGGGATTCTCATGGAGTAAGATCAAAATTCCTAGGATCCTTTCCTTTCTCCAAGAAGGTTTGGATAAGGGATTATCAGCGAGTTCTCTAAAGGGACAGATTGCTGCTTTATCTGTCTTGTTACACAAACGACTGGCAGCTGTGCCTAATGTTCAAGCTTTTGTTCAGGCTTTGGTCAGGATCAAGCCTGTTTACAGACCTTTGACTCCTCCCTGGAGTCTTAATTTAGTTCTTTCAGTTCTTCAAGGGGTTCCGTTTGAACCTCTACATTCCATAGATATCAAGATGTTATCTTGGAAAGTTCTGTTTTTGGTTGCTATTTCTTCTGCTAGAAGAGTTTCTGAGTTATCTGCTTTGCAGTGTAATCCGCCCTATCTGGTGTTCCATTCAGATAAGGTTGTTTTGCGTACTAAACTTGGTTTCCTTCCAAAGGTTGTTTCCAACAAGAATATTAACCAGGAAATAGTTGTGCCTTCTTTGTGTCCGAATCCAGTTTCAAAGAAGGAACGTTTGTTACACAATTTGGATGTAGTTCGTGCTTTAAAGTTCTATTTAGAAGCAACAAAGGATTTCAGACAAACGTCTTCTCTGTTTGTCGTTTATTCTGGCAAGAGGAGAGGTCAAAAAGCTACTGCTACCTCTCTTTCCTTTTGGCTGAAAAGCATCATCCGATTGGCTTACGAGACTGCCGGACGGCAGCCTCCTGAACGCATCACAGCTCACTCTACTAGGGCTGTGGCTACCACATGGGCCTTCAAGAACGAGGCTTCTGTTGATCAGATATGTAAGGCAGCGACTTGGTCTTCCCTGCACACTTTTGCCAAATTCTACAAATTTGATACTTTTGCTTCTTCGGAGGGTATTTTTGGGAGAAAGGTTTTGCAAGCCGTGGTGCCTTCTGTTTAGGTAACCTGATTGGCTCCCTCCCTTCATCCGTGTCCTAAATCTTTGGTATTGGTTCCCACAAGTTATGGATGACGCCGTGGACCGGACACACCAATGTTGGAGAAAACAGAATTTATGCTTACCTGATAAATTACTTTCTCCAACGGTGTGTCCGGTCCACAGCCCGCCCTGGTTTTTTAATCAGGTTTGATGAATTTCTTTCTTTAACTACAGTCACCACGGCACCTTATGGTTTCTCCTGTTTTTTTCTCCTGTCCGTCGGTCGAATGACTGGGGTGGGCGGAGCCTAGGAGGGACTATATGGACAGCCTTTGCTGTGCTCTTTGCCATTTCCTGTTGGGGAAGAGAATATTCCCACAAGTTATGGATGACGCCGTGGACCGGACACACCGTTGGAGAAAGTAATTTATCAGGTAAGCATAAATTCTGTTTTTGCCGGGTCTGACTGTCACTAGTGGCTGCAGAGCAAAAACACTAACTGAATTGGTAGGGAGGCAGGCAGGCAGTTAGCGCGGGAGGAAGTACTTTACTTTTTCCCGTGCCTGTACACACTAGTCTGTCAGACTGTCAGTGTGAGTGGTATCACTGGCGGGCGGCGGCTGCAGTCAGAGCTTAATTTAGAGACTGGTGGTCCCAGCGATCCGGACAGCATCATCCTCCAAAGTGCTGTGCACCTGCACCTTTATCACCCCACATATCTGCGCATCAGAGTTGCTATTTGGCAGGCTGGCAGTATAGAAGGTGTACAAGACACTACAGTATCCCCTAATTCAAGCTCCCCGACGTTGACTAAGGTAAATTCCCTCCACCCTCTGTCTCACAAGCTGCTTCCACTCCAGAGCTGTCATTGAGCATCTGACCAGACAGTCCGGTTTTACAACATAGTGCAGGAGTGGAGGAACAACTAGAGGTGCAGAAGCTGCAGGGGTACGAGTTGGGAGAGGGGCCCCAACAAGCAGTGCATCATCAAGCTGCTGTGTATGTCTGTCATTTTTTTTACATTCAGCTTTGTCTGGAGAGGCTAATGCAGGCTGCACATTATGCATGTATTTATTTTAAATTGCCTGGGTGTTAGATGTGTGAGGGGAGCAGCGAAGCAGAGCAGAGGATATCAAGCACAGAGCGCAGAGGCAGTGACACTGTGCTGACTGCTGAGGTCTGAGTTTTGTTTCTTTCAGTGACCTCCTTCTTGGCTCCAGTGTCCAGCATTACATTTTAGAAGTCCTAACTGTGCCTGCTTGCCTCTGTCAGAGGTCTCTCTGTCCGTGTAGTTCTGTGGGGCATTTTCATTGTAGAGAGGCATCCAAGTAAGAGGGAGACAGAAGGGAAGCCCTGTGGAATGTCATCATATCTAGGCTGTGAGTCAGCCATAAGTTTCTTGTTTAGTTTTGTGAAAAAGCTGTTTAAGCACATTTATTGTTAAAGAGGGCTGCAATGCACTATCTAGCAGATATACAGCCCTCTCTTACAGTAAAGGAGCTTAAGCAGTTTGTTTAATACGTTTTTTTTTTTTTTTTTTTACCATTTAGTAGTTTACACTCTGCAAAAAATAT